>NC_141023.1:12817500-12955000 GCF_052040795.2 Danio rerio
TAGTTTATAGTAACTATAAACGACTATTTTTTTCTCTTTAGTAGGTTATTGATAAAATACAGTAAGTCTTAAGGTTTAATAAAAATTAATTGATTTTTGAAAATCACCAGGCGACCCCCCTTCATTGTCCCGCGACCCCTCGGGGGGTCCCGATCCCCACTTTGAGAACCTCTGCCTTACGGAACAGTTTTGTATCTTTGTAAAAGTTGCACCTTTTATAGTACAGAAAAGACCTCTTATAATACTGTTCTGTACCTTCTATGGTACAATTGAAATGAAGGTACACAATTGTTCTCATAAAAAAGGTACATTTGTTGGACAACTCCTTCTTTATTACAATATCTACAATATATTTATTAAAATATCTATAAACATAAGTATTACTGGAAAGGCCAAATTATTTTATGAATAATTTACATATTAAAACATGAATCATTATTTAAAAGCATATGCTTAAAGAAACTCATAAACATTAATTATTAAGTTTTATAATACAAAACAACTGGTAAAACAAAACTCTAAAGTCTCCTTTCCACTGCACACGACAAATGACAAGCGACAGACCGGAAGTCATTCATTTCCAATGGAGTCTAGTCCGGGAGCTGAGTTGAGTTCCGATCATCTACGTATGTGTAAAATTCGGATCCGAATTGAGTTGCGGATTCGTTGAAATATTTGAACTCTTGCGACTAGACCGTATGCGACCTGCCGACTGGATATGATGTATTCTAGTGATGTCCAAGCAGATCTGTGCGCCCGAGATGAGAAAAAGGAGTTTATTTGGTTATTTTTTTTAATTATAAAAAGTCTATATTAAAAAAAAAATACTTTTCTGTTCACAAATGTAAGTAAGAAAGTAATAAAAATATATATTTTTAATGTTGTCTCCACAATCCCTCCAATATTTTAGCGGTCTATGAGTTTCTAGTATTCATTCATTCATTCATTAAACCATGTGAACGCACAGAGATTAAAGGCTCTTGCTTTTGCCCTCCTTAATTTTGGACACCGTGAGAATCAGCTTCTCCCCCGGGTGCACGACAACACTGAAAATACTGTGCGGCTGCCACAAGGGGGCGTAATCCGACAGTTGTGTCCAAATGTCGTGTGCAGTATAAATTAAACATTTAAGGCATTTTTAATAAACCTTTGGTAAGCTTTTTCTTATAAATACATTTTCATAACGGATATCAGCACCTTTTGGCGTTTGCATTCCACTACGCATGTGAGCCAGCAAAAGTCCTGCATATGCAAGTGTTCATGCAGACATTTTAGTACTGTGAACTCATCAAATATTCTGCATATCTAGTTACAATACTTTTGCATAATTCTAATTCTATTTTAAAATTAAGTAAATCAAATCAACTTTTAAGTGATTACAAAGATATTGTGTGAAATTTGGAGGAAAAAAAGTTGTAACATTTTTGTAAAAAGTGTTGTGCAGTGTTTAGCCAAAAAATCTTTTGAGTTGTGTTAAAATAATTTTTATTCTTTATTGTAAATAGAAAAGGTGCATTCACACAAAAATAAACTTAAAAACATTGTTTAAAAAATGTATTTGATGTTTTATATTTACTGAAAATAAACTGACACATTTTGGATACAGCAAAATGCTTTTAAATAGTTCTTGAAGGAACAAGTTTGACACTGTTAGGGTACAAAGTGTCTTGTTACTGTAGTGGTACCTTCGTGGATCAGATTTGTACCTTTGATGAAGGTACAATATTGTATCTGCAGGTTTAAATGGTACAAATCATGTCCTTAAATATACAGACTGCAACAATAAAAATGTGTTTCTTTGTCTTAAGGTACAATTCTGTTTCATAAAAAGAAACTGCCCCAGTGACAAGGGTTTACACCTTCTTTGGTACAACATTGTACCAGTATTTCTGAGGGTGTTGACGGTCATAAATGAACTAACGTATGCTGCTGGAAAGGCATCAGCTTTTTCAGTTTGAGGAGAAAAGTACTTTCATTTGAATGTGTAACAGAAGAGAATGCAAGCTTTGGGACACACTACTTTCTCATTAACGGACAATTCTTTTGCTTAGTTGCGTGCCCTGTCAATCATCTTGTCAAATTATCCACATTTCTTTCATATTTAACTAGCTACCACACTGAAGAAGCAGCAGTAGGTTAATCTGTCATTCGCCAGTCTTTCATGAAGAGAAATCTCCTCGGGTGTTCCCCTAGCAAACCCTCTAGCATATTTAATGACCAAACCTTTATAAAACTTTACATTGTTGTTGCAGATGTAATTTGATGTGGAAAATTAAAATAAATATATTGTTATATATTAATGTACAATCATTCAAGGATCTTGAAATTTAAGCCTGTTTGTAATGGCTCCGACTCTGTCGGCCATGTTTGTAGTTTTTTTTTTTTTAATGTTTGTAGTTTTACCCACATTCATAGTTCTAATCATATTTCATCTGCAACAACTATGTAAAGTGGAAAACAATAAGCATTAGAGTATGCAGACCAAGAAATACTCATTTCAACATACATACTAACTTCTGTAATTGAGGCTGGATCTTATGTGAATTGGGATGCAGCATTGGTTTCTGACCAATTTTTGTCACATGTGTTTGTAGTCTGGAGGAGGAACTCTTGTTGCAGATGAAATATATTTTGGAAAAGTGAAATAAATTGATTGCATATCAATAAACAATCATCCAAACATCTTTACCCAACCTCACCACTTAACTCTGTCGGCCATGTTTGTAGTTTTCTTTGGTACTTTTGTAGTTTTACCCGCATTCATAGTTCTAATTATATTTATGTCCATCACACAATGTATTGTGGAAAATATTAGCCATTAGAATACGCAGACCCTCCAGGTACCTTAAGAATACTCATTTCAACATGGATACTAATTTTGTTTTTGAGTTTATTTAGGCAGGATATTGTGTGAATTGGGACGCAGCATTGATTTCTGACTGAATTTTGTCATGTGTGTTTGTAGTCTGGTGGTGGACTCCTGTTGCGGATGAACTTTAATGTGGAAAACATAAAAAAATAAAAATATAAAATATTAGTAAACCATCATTCAAGTAATTTTACCTAAGCCGTACCATTTAAATCTCAGTCGGCCATGTTTGTAGTTTTTTTTTTTTTTTTTTTTTTTTTTAGGTATGTTTGTAGTTTTGCCCACATTTATAGTTCTGATCATATTTATGTTGATTATGCAATGTAATGTGGAAAATATTAACCATTAGAGTACACAGACCATCCCGGTAACTTAAGAGTGCTAATTTCAACTTACTATAATTTGGGACATACTATATTTTAAAATACTATTTAAGACATATAGTATGCAAATTGGGACACTGAATGAATTTTGACCTGTGTGTGTTTGTAGTCTAGTGGAGGACTCTCCCCGTGGCATGAGCGACTGCAGAGATCCATCGCTGGGCTTGGAGGAACTGCTCAAACAGAGAGTGCAGGATCTAAGGGGCCAAGAGGAGAGCCTGGTAAATAATTTCACTTATGAAAAATTGAAAAAGGCGTTATATATTGTATAATCCCAGGTTAGCTATGCATACTGTTAACTCCATAAAGAACACCTTAACATGTCTGATGTTGACTGAAATGTAATGTGCAGGGTTAGTGTTGCCAGATATAGCTGACTTTTTCTTGCCCAAATGCATAAAAAACGCCTAAAATATTCTGTACAAATTGTATTTAATTTTTATTTATTTAAGTCTAAATTAACCTAGTCACTTTAACTGTCAAATTTTTAAATATTAAGCAACCAACGCTAGCAGTCACAGAATCACAACATAACCGGATCACACAGACGCACACAAAAAGGTATATATCTATATTAGGTATGCCACAATTCTCAATATAATATTGAAACATTCGGTACTACACTCACGGTTCAATAAGCGCTTGCGAATTACGTTTTTTTTTTTTTTTTTTTTTTACGATTAAATAGTTTGTGTGCGTTTTATATCTCTCCGAATTGACTGTTTCTGTGTGCCTATAAGTTTACGAGCTGAGGAAAGGAAACTCCTCCTTGCAAGTAAATATTCGATTGCTATGTTCTAAAGTTAGGGAACGCTTAACCATCATTCCACACTTTAACATGCCAAGCAGCGGTGAAGCAAGGCAACAGTACGAGGAAGCGCTGGATTGCTGGAAAAGATTTGCAGCCATTTTTAGTAAATAGAGATGCGGGCTTTTGTCTTCTTATAAAAGCACTCGATCCGCGTTAACTTACAGACTACCGTCTTGCACGTTTATTAGCACCGAGATAATTAAGATGGTTTATTTATGTTTACTGAAGTACAAATATGTTTATTTGAAATGGCCAATTTATCCTTATTAACTTCACATGTTTACTTTCAAAATGTAGGAATTTATGTGTTCCCCAGTTTGTACATGGGCTACCAGCAGCTGTGAGATTTCAGTGTTTTTTTTAAACAATAGGAACTAGTGTAGTTTTCTTGGCTTTAAAGTAAAATAAAGGAGTATTGCAATAAATAGTTTTTTTCTTCTTCTTAACCTCTTGCTAATCCTATTGCCTAAGCATAGAATAACAAAAAAAAAAACACGTCAAGCTATTAGAACCAAACTGAACCAAAAACCGTGTTAAAAAAACCGAGGTATGTATTGAACTGTAGGCTTACTGTTTAATTGTTCACGATTGCGAGCTCCCTGGAGAAAGTAAAACCACTCGCACTTTCAGACAGGCTCGTACATCAAGACACCGACAAGGTTTGTTTGAGCTCGGGTCAACCATGGCTCGTTATTATATGTACAGGGTGGGCCATTTATATGGATACACTTTAAAAAAATGGGAATGGTTGATGATATTAACGTCCTGGTTGTGGCACTGATATTAACGGTGGTAGTATATGTGATACCGCAGGGGAAATGCCAGCACAGGCTTCCAGTAACTGTAGTTTCAGGTGCAGCACATCTTGTATCTTCACACCATAGACGATTGCCTTCAGATGACCCCTAAGATAAAAGTCTAAGGGGGTCAGATTGGGAGACCTTGGAGGCCATTCAATTGGCCCACGATGATCAATCCACTTTTCAGGAAACTGTTCATCTAGGAATCCTCAGACCTGACACCCATAGTGTGGTGGTGCACCATCTTGCTAGAAAAGCTCAGGGAACGTGCCAGCTTCAGTGCATAAAGAGGGAAACACATCATCATGTAGCAATTTTAAATATCCGGTGGCCTTGAGGTTTTTCATTGATGAAGAATGGCCCCACTATCTTTGTTGTCTATGGTGTGGAGATACAAGATGTGCAGCACCTGAAACTACTGATACTGGAAGCCTGTGCTGGCATTTCCCCTGTGGTGCTGCTATTAGTGTGTGAGGAGTGGGAGAAGAGGGTTGCATTGACAATCCAACACAATGGGCAGCACATTGAACACATTTTATAAGTGGTCAGAAACTTGTAAATTACTCATGAAAGAATAGAAGTTACGTTAAAACCAAGCACACCATTGTTTTTCTTGTGAAATTCCTAATAAGTTTGATGTGTCAAATGACCCTCTTCCTATTGAAAAAAACAAAAGTTGGATCCAAGATGGCCGACTTCCAAATGGCCACCATGGTCACCACCCATCTTGAAAAGTTTGCCCGCTCACATATACTAATGTGCCACAAACAGGACGTTGATATCACCAACCATTCCCATTTTATTAAGGTGCATGCATATAAATGAGCCATCCTGCATATAGTATTACGGTGTAATGTCTCGGCTGTGTTTTTAAAAATGGCGGTTTCTTTGTTTTCATTCTCCTAGCTTGTGTACACTAGTGACTAGGGGTGTCAAAATTAATTGTTTCTTTGGTGAACCGCGATGCAGTAGCGGAAGATTCGGTATCGGTTCAGTAATAATCATAACCGGTTATTATGTACTGACGTCATTTATCTCCTATGCGCTCTGTCGCGAGGGAGGTGAGCGCGAGTATTTACAACACTCAGCCAACTCAGGGCCGGCCCGTGGCATAGGCACCATAGGCAAATGCTAAGGGCGCTGTATATCCAGGGGGGCGCCAGTAATGAGCGCGGTTCAGTTGGTTTTGTTTTCAATATTCTTGACACACATTCAGTTACAGACGGCAATAACTCAAAAACCTCTAACCCTAAAAAGATCTAAAGTGTGTTTCCTACAAAAAGACAAAGCTGGTTATGTTTCACAGCTGTCTTTCTTTTTTTTTTTCGCTCGACATTACGAGCACTGCTCGTTTAAGCCCTCGCAATATGTGTTTAGCCGGGACAGCTCGCGCTGAGGGGAGCTCTCAGCAAGGGACCGTCGGAAAAGTGCTTCTTTTTTTCGTTTTTCTGCTCCGCTCTTCGCGAGCTCTCCTTGTTGCGTGGGCTTAAGTGTGTGTGTTTGTTTCTTTGGTGCTGTTTATGTTTGTGTTTGAATGAGAGACAGTGTGGTGCTGTGTGTCTATGTGTTTTTACAGACAGCTTGTTATAGCCTCCTCTCAATATAACACTGTATATGGAAAGCATCGTCAATGCACTGTGATGCACCGAAATATCGAATTGAACCGAATCGAAGGCATGATAATCGTAACCGAACCGTGAGACCAGTATAGTTTCACACCTCTACTAGTGATGTTTCTCTGTAAACCAATATCATTCAGCTGCACGTCTAGCTCCGCCTTTTGGTACCCGTTTGTTGTGCTAGGTACCCTTTGCAAGGTATGCCATAAAGAAGCCAAGTTAATTCATAATGGTCTTAAAAATGTCTTAAGTTTGACAGAAACCCCGCTGACGGCTCTGAATTTGTTATTCCCGCAGGAGGAACTGGAGTTTTGTGAACGTTTGCGAGCGGTTTGTTTTCCGGGACAAACGCAAGAGGATAATGCCATGGATCGCTGACCATCTGATTGCTGATTCAACGAATAACAGCAACACCCAGTTTGTATTCCTTCTCTGTTTAAGAGAGAAACCAAAACAATAGGAATAATACTGTTAAAAAGATCAACGTGAAAGAGACTTTTAACTCTGAGTTTTCAGAGATGAGTTTAGCTGTGTGTGTGTGTGTGTGTGCGTGCGTGCGTGTTCATGTACTGGACACAAACACTCGTGTGTAATGATGATGAACATGTACATTTATTTATAATATCTTTGTTCGTTATTATAAATGTTCTGTTATATGGTCAACTTTCGAAACATTCTTAAAGGGACAGTACTCTCAAAAATGACAGTCCTGTCATTTGTTCTCACTTAACTCTTGAGTTTCCTCTGTTGAACATAAAAAAAGATATTTTAATTCATCCGGTGACTTCCATTGTAATTTGTTGTCCTACTATGTAAGTCAGTGGGTACCAGCATTCTTCAAACTATCTTATTTTGCATTCAAGAAAGAAGAAAGAAGTTCATCAAGATTTAAAACCACATAATAGAAAGTAAATAATGAGATATTTGACATTTTTGGGTGAACTATCTCTTGGTCAATCACACAAATACAAAGCCATAATGTAGAACTGCACATTATTATTATAGACAATAATTTAAAATAAACACATTCAGACCTGTGTTTAAACACTTCAGCGTTCTGTTTTAATTATGTTTTTAACCTTTTTTTTTTCATCTAAAACTGAACTTTCTTGAAAAATATGTGTAATATATGCATATATTATGTAAACTCAAACAAATGAAGTGGCATATCAGAGGTTAAAGTTTAATTTCAATCTAAGATAAAAGATTTAAAAAAGGAAAAACATTCTAGTGATTTCCATGATCCAGAAGCAGGAAAACACCTGTACAAATATATGTTTTTACACCATTGCATAATCATTAGTAAGCATGATTCTGCACTTTGAATTTAACATCTAAAGTGAAATAAATGAGATCATGTATTAATTTTAATGCATTAAAAACTATAAAAGTATAAGCTTCCCGTTATATTAGAAATTGTCTTGTTTTTTTTTATAAAAGTAACAACTATCGTTTATTTTATTAATCATGATTTAGAGACACTCACTGGAACGTCATTCAGTGTGATCTGCAGTATATCTATATTCAGTTATATCTATATTAAATTAAAAGTATTCATAAACTGCTATTGCCATTACAAGAAGTTTTCAATCATTCATTTACCTTTGGCTTAGTCCCTTATTCATCAGAGGGTTCTACAGCGGAATGAACCGCCAGCTATTCTGGCATATGTTTTACACAGCGGATGCCCTTTCAGCTGCAACTCAGTACTGAGAAACATCCATACACACTCGTTCACACACACACACTACGGCCAATTTAGTTTGTTCAATTTAACGCATGTCTTTAGATTGTGGGGGAAACCGAAGCACTCGGAGGAAACCTACGCCAACAAGGGGAGAACATGCAAACTCCACACAGAAATGCCAACTGACCCAGCCGGGACTTAAACCAGTGACCTTCTTGCTATAAGGCGAAAGTGTTAACCACTGAGCCATAATGTCGCCACGGTTTTCATTTATAATATAATGGTTATCCTTTATAATATAATGACATTCAGAATGATCACTTGCTCTTTTATACATTCTAGTGCAGGTCGGACTAATATATTGTCATTTTCAAATAAATCTGTTGTGCTGAATGATGACAGAACATTTCATTCAAAATTTGACTATTAAAAAAGTTATTGTAAACTATAAACTAGGCAATTTACATGCATTAATATTAGTGCTGTCAAAATTTGTGCATTAACGCATGCGATTAATGTGAAATATTTAACACGTTAAAAAAAATTACGCAGTTGTAGTTTTTTTTTTTTTTTTACTTCCTGTTGTGGTCGATGTGTGTTTCACGGGCAAAGAAATATGGATTAGACCAAGGAAGCACTTTTTGAAGGCAAGCTTCAGTATAAACAATTAATGTCGCATCACCAGGCTCTCCAGAGTTTCCTCCAGAGTTTCATGCAATTTTGAGTGTTTCATTTTTAACTTTCGACTTCTGTTTTATTGGAGTTTGATACTGCATGATGAACAGAAAGAAAAACCTCCGCATTTGTGCATTTTGTGACTCGGTGGTCCTTTAAGGAAATCAAAAATCGCTGCAGGTAGGGGGCAGGTGCTCAACGCCATCGCAAAGTGAAGAGCAAGTGCCTCCTGAGAGGGCCAATGAGGGCAGAGGGGCAGTGGCTCTGGCCACCGGACCACCCCCCGTGCACGGCCTTGGTGTGTGTGTGCGCATGCGTTTTTTAGCAACAAACCTGCCTAAACATCGTTGTCCGTAGCCACTAAATCAAAAAATGACGAATTGCCGTGAGATTGCGTTGCACTCTCAGCTCACATCATTCAAAAGAAAAGGTCCACACTGTCCCCCGATAATGTCAACAGACTGGACTGTTTTAGCAACTGGATGAATGTAAAGGAAGACTGAGCAAAATTGTTTCTACTTCATAATTAATGTTCTCAACTCACAGCAATACAACTTTACAATGAGTGCAAATGTTTGTATTCAATACTTTATTGTTATATTAATTTTCCAATTTCCATATCTGCAATGCCTGTATTTTGGCATTCTTTGCAGTCCACTTAGAATCCCACTTGGAAATCAATGTTTTCTTTACTGGCATTGATTGTTTTGAAATCAAATGGCATTAACATGCCTGTGTTTTAATTTCTGTAAGAAATATGGCTGTCAAGCCAGGATCTTGATGGTTTATTGTGGGTTTGTTGTTTACATGAAGAAATCTGTGTTACAAGTTAAACAAAAATTCTAATAAACAATTATATTTTGAATTGAAATAGTTTTTTGTCCTGCATTTATGTTAGTTTTACATTTGAATAGTCAATTACAAGTTTCAGTCTTTTAAATGTGATTAATTGTGACTAATTTTCAAAAAAAGAGCAATTAATTTGTTTTTTTAATCAATTGTCTGCACTAATTAATATGCTTTCTTTGTAGATAGTCACTTTTGAAAATTAAATGCGTGTCCTCATAATAACATCAAAATCAGGCATCTCATATTTGACCCGAATTATATTTACATACCTAAATCTGTTATATAGTCATACAGTATATATGAACATAACATTAAATTATAGCTAATACACCACCTGACAAGTGTTGTCGCCTATCCAAGTTTTAGGAAGAACAAATAATAACTTGACTTCTAGTTGATCATTCGGTATCAGAAGTGGCTTATATGAAAGGCAAAGGCCTCTAGATTACGCTTATTTTACCAAAATAAAATATGATCATGCCTTGATTTCTAATTGTTTAATTAGGACAGTAAGGTCTGACTATGCTCAGACAAAAGTCTTGCCGCTTAACAGAAATAATGTCCAATATAGAAAATAAAGTCATGCTGCAGTGGAAAAAGAATGAATATAGTGTATGACTCCCATGAGCTTGGAGAACTGCATCCATACATCTCTGCAATGACTCAAATCACTTACTAATAAAGTCATCTGGAATGGCAAAGAAAGTGTTCTTGCAGGACTCCCAGAGTTCATCAAGTTTCATCTTCAATGCCTTCTCCTCCATCTTACCCCAGACATGCTCAATACTGTTCATGTCTGGTGACTGGGCTGGCCAATCCTGGAGCACCTTGACCTTCTTGGCTTTTAGGAACCTTGATGTGAAGGCTGAATATAAGAATGTATAAGAAGGAGCCAAGCAGCAACCTCCCGTTCTCCCTCTTGAAGCAAATACGGAAGTAACTGAAACTTTAATTCATCGAAATTCCACCAGTCCTGGCTCCATAATATAGCAAATTTCTATTAAGCCCACTGTTAAAATGACCAACTTTACAGCAGAAGAAAGGTGTTTACAGCCTGGTACAAAGAATGATTTTGGTTCATGTAGCTAATAATACCCTTCGTGGCAACTGTGAACTCATCCGTTTCCTTTATATTAGGTTATATGATGTCTGCATAGTTAAGGGCATGGCCACTTGAGTGACAGCTAGGTCTCAGCTGATTCCGGCTGATTAGCCGCTGAACTCGGCATATACATTGTATTTTTGTGTTTTATGTGGCTTTACACAGTCAGATGACTTTTGGAGTTATTTCTTACAATGATCAGATAATGTGGCATGCTGTGTGCACTTAGTTTTGCTCACAAACCATTCACGTGGCCTCCATTTCCCAGGTGAGTGAAATTATATACTTGTATATCATCTCTATAAATGTAATAGTTTTATTTAGGATAATTTATCATTTATACTTATCTTTAGACCTGTAATGCACTCCAGAATCTGACAGACGGATTAGCTGTAGGCTCTAGAACAGTCATCTGAAGCGTTGTCATACAGTGTTATGCCTGGATTTCATCAATAGTCTTGCATTTATTAACACAGACTATATCTGAATTGTTTGGAAGTAATTCTCCTTTTACCCCTGTAGAAAAATGTCATAAGAACAATGCTTATTGGCTCAATGTGTTACAGCAGTGAGACTAAACTCTTTATTGATATAGTGTACAGCCAAGCACATGTGGTCAGAACACAAACGAGTCGCTGGTAATGAAGTATTAAGCGTTTCTCCCATTGAAAAGCCCATCTGAGCAAAATGATAGCAGACATCTATAGCTTTGCTCAAGCTCCGCCTCTTTGCCCTTGTTTGGTATGCCTCGGTCGGTAAGATTATGCGCGAACAAAATGGCGACGGTTGGCTACGCCTCCTTGTAGTTTTTTTTTTCTTTTATTGACTTCAATAACAAACATACAAAATTCAATTTACACAAAAGAACACAATGACAATAACAGATCAGGATAAATAATATAAACATTAAAAATTAAATAAAAAGAGAGAAAAGAAAGAAAAAAATAAATAAGATTAAACATATGCATAACACAAATACAGCAAGAGGAAAGGAGGACTTGTGTATCCGTGCTGTTTCCAAAATATTTATCATAAAAAACTAAAAATCTATCACTTTTCTTATTATTAACTAATCTAAGAGATATAATAAAAACATCAATTTCTATTAAAAAATGTGAAAAAGAAGGCTGCGAACTGGAGAATTTTTGTTTATGGATAAAATATTTTCCATACAAAATAAAAAAGTCAATAATGTAATTCTCTGACATCAGCCCCACCTCCATAATAACAAACGACATCCTGAAGATGAAAGGGTCTGGAAGAAGCAATGTGGTTACCTATATGGAGATATAAGTTTTTCCAAAAGGTTTTTGTGCTTTCACATTGAAAAAATGTGTGATAATACTTTGCCCAAGTACCGTTTACTGGGTATATTTTATGAAGAATTTTGAAATGAACCTCTTTTGTTTTATTGGGAATGCAGTACTTATGAGGTAATAGCCAGGCTTTTTTCCAGTCTGTTGTGTCAAGGAAGGATGCCCAGTAAAATTTGCCTTTAGGAACATTATATTTTTTATTTTGAAAAATTTGTCGAGTATATTTATTATTACATTTGTTGTCAAATAGACTAATTCCATTTAAAATCAGCTCTGGTTCTTTAATAACATTTTCATTAAACATTAAATGAGATTTTATAAGTTGAATTAGGCCTAACGGAATTGCTTTTTGCACAGCATTGAATTCTTTAAAAGGTAATGGAAAGTTATTATTAGACATAAATTGTTCATAAGACAAAAAGTTGCCGGACTTATCAAAAATTGAGAGAATTCCAATTATATTTCGGTTAAAAAACGTAGATAGAAAAATAGATTTATTTCTAATTCTAATATCAGAGTTGTTCCATAGAAAGCATTTATGTGGTGAAAAATTGTGGGAATAACACAATTTCCAGGAAAGAAGGACCTGCTGGTGAAATTTTGACAGTGCAATTGGCAATTTATTTGGTAGATAATTACATTTTAAAATAAAAGGAAGACCTCCAATTTTTGTGAAAATAGAGTTTGGAATAAAAAACCATATAGAGTTGGGGTTTTTTAAGCATCTTTTAATCCCCTTGTAGTTTCTTTTCCGTTCTTCAGAAACCTATAGGTGACGTCACGGATACTACGTCCATATCTTTTACAGTCTATGGAAGGAGCGCTATCCTGCTGAAGAATGGGCAGCACAAATGTCTTGATACCTCAGGCTGTTGATGTTGCCATCCACTCAGCAGATCTCACACACACCTCCATGAGTGTAACCCCAAACCATGACTTTACCTTTACCAGAATACTGATTGACACTTGACTGATTTCTGTATGAATCTTGGGTCCAGTAGGTCTTCTGCAGTATTTGTGATGATTGGGATGCAGTTCAACAGATCATTCAGCTGAAAGATCTATCTTTTGCCGCTTTTCCAAATGATCAACTAGGAGTCAAGTTATTATTTGTTGCTGTTACATCTGGGATCAACGACAAGACTTTTGTCAGGTAGTGTATATACAAACATATATTATGTACATATTTGTAATTATTGTGTATATGGAAACAAATGATTAGATGAAAATATCCCTGACAAGATTTTTGGATATATAAACAATTTATTTTAACTGAATTAAATTTTAGTCAACATGTTCAGTACGAGTGTAAAGTAATTAGTATTTTGCTCTTAAAAGTAAAATTTGCTTACTTAAAAGTAAAATTCTAATGTATGGACACAAAATCAAGTTAAACTTATTAAATATTTATTTATTTCTATACTTGAAAAGCTCTGTTAGTCATTACAGTAATCAGTACGCCCCGATATTAATAGTAAAAGTGAAACGGTGTAATTTTATTGAGCATACTTTTATTATGTATGCTTACTAAAAGCACAGTAGTTAGGTTGCAATCAGTTATACAAAATATAATGTGACACCTAAACCATATGTACATTTAAAGGCATAATTATTATAACTGCCATGAAATTTGTAATTAATTATTCGTAATTATAGTCTCAAAACATTTTGAAACATCATACTTATAATAAGTAATGTCTAATTTCCAATTTCTTCCGTCTTTTCTAAGATGACGACATAACATTCTACTCGTGATTTTCCAAGGTCACTTGGAAAGACCAATAATTTAGTGTTCCACTGTACTTGAACAGAAATAACGTTATATATTTATTTGTTTATCAGTTTGTTTAGCGCACGTTGAAAGCATCTGTCCACTTCTCAAAGCTCGAGCCACATGCATGATGGGAAGGCAGTTTATCAGTGTGTGCTTACGTAAGGGTCAGGATGGATTTAAAAGGCGTGCGAGCTCTGAGGCAAACACACAATCAGACTTCATCATCAGAGGATATTTAGCGCTCAACTACTCTGTCTTCATGATGGATCTACGGCTGTTTTCCCTGCTCATGCTGTTCGCCTGTGGCATTGCTGAAGGTGAGCTTTTACTGTCAATGTTCTAGTCACTTTATTCTGAAAGTCACTGATGGTTTGCTTTTTATCTGTGCATGCAAGCTTCAAAAATATGAATGCCTTGATCTCTTACAGTCAAAATATCAGTAAATTAGCAGTTCCTGATTTAAGCAGGGGTCACCAACACTGTTCCCGGAGATCTACCTTCTCAAACACACCTGTCTGTAATTATCAAGTGCTGCCTCAGGCCATAATTATTTGGTTGTGTTTGCTCGGGGTTGGAGCTGAACTCTGCAGGAAGGTAGATCTCCAGGAATAGGGTTGAGGATATCTGATTTACGGCAACGAGGTGTGGAACAGCTTCCATGCTCATCCATCATGTCCATCAGTTGTATTTTTTAAAATCTTCCTTCGGAGGGTAATGCATACCATTTGGAAAACATCAATAGACTGATTTCACGCGGCCGCCATTTTCAAAAGCGAAATCGAGGCTGCGGTGGTAAGAAACCCGGAAGTATCAATGGGAGTTACATACTGAAGAAATGTTGTGTAACTGGATAAATAGCAAAGAAAGTGACACAAATTTATCATTTCACCACCTTCTGGGTGACCCGGAGGTCCGTTCTGAATGAATGGTGAATATCATAAGGAATATCAGAGCTCATTTTCAGCTAAGTTAGGGAAATGGCACTAGTTAGCTAATGTTTTCTTTCCCAAACACACTTTTTAGATGCCATTTATCAAACTCGAGTTAATAAACTGATTCTTTCACTATATTAGACTTGTCACGATACTGAATTAAACGAAAAAACATAAATTTCCCGCGAACATTAAGGTACTCTTGATGGCTTTCTTAAAACAGCGCTGATTTGCCATTGTGGTCACGTGTTCAACAGAAATGACTGTGATTGGCCGAGATTGTGTTTACCGAGCACACACGCAACACAGACAGAGGAGCGATCTGCTTGATGGCTCGACTAATCTTCAAGGCTGCTTGGCGCTTCAGTCTTCGTGTATCTGTGTTTGCACTGGGTGAAGAGCAGTAAACTGAGTGCAAACCAAACACAGAGACACGGATACTGAAACGAGAAGCAGCCTTAAAGATCAGTCGAGTCATCCGCGCTCAGCGGCGCTTCCATGTTAGCGGGAAATAGCCGGGGTTAAAACTTCAGTACCGGGACAACACTATTACAGACAACACGAGGGTGTGCTGCAGAGGACTGCAATGTTTTATCGCTCACCGGGTTGCACGGGCTGAAGCAGGAAAGCGTCCTCACTGTGTTTAACTGGTGCTATGAACTGAAGCCCAGGAGGACACAAGTTTAAGCGTATCACTGAGATTGTGATCTTGTTTGATGCTAAATTGCTTTTAATTGTTTAAAATAAACTTGCAGAATAATATTAAAGTGATGTTTACACCATTTCTGCATTTTAAAATCTCGGCAACAGCTGGAGGTTTGTAGTCCACAGCATGTTACTGCAATGTTTACAGTGCTGGTCCTATAGTTCCGGGTTTCTTCCCACCGCAGCCTCGCTTTGGTTCTTTAAAATGGCGGCTGCGTGAAATAAGCGTATAGACCTTTGAAGCGCTTGCCCTCTTGAAGGACAGCTTTGAAGGGTTTAGGGCAGGAGTTGCCACGTTGTTACAAGATAGATCTACTTTCCTGGAGATTTCAGATGCAACCCTGATTGAACACACTTGTCTGTAAATATCAATTATGCTGCTTCAAACCCTAAATAATTGGTTCAGTTGTGTTTGAACTCTGCAGGATGGTAGATCTCCAAGAATAGGGTTAAGGATACCTTGTTCAGGGCATAGGGGTTAGCCTTTCCGAATGGAATAACTTTCTTGCAAGCTGTACCCTGACAGTCTAAATCAGCTTCATATGTCTATTTCAGCACCTATATGTCCCTGATAATTACCTGTCTGTAAAATAGGGGTGAAGATATCTGGTTTAGGGCATAGGAATGAGCCCTTCCAAATGGAACAACTTCCTTGCACAAAGGATCACATGAGCCCGAAGTGTCCCATCAGTTGTGTCCTTGGGGTCTCAATTAGCTCCCTTGTTCAGTGGTTAGAATACTGATCAGGGCCAAGTAGACATTGATGCAGCCGGGAGACCTAGGACTACACCCCAAGTAGGCTGTATGAAGTATCCCACTCACTCGGAGCTGACCAGCCCAGTTGGTTGCTGGCTCCAATCTCCGTTTATACCCTTTCTCGATCACCCAGTCGTCCATTTGAAGTGCTGTGTCTATTGCAGTATTCTTCCAGTGCACTGAAATGTTTGTGACCTTGGAATGGCATGTGTACAGTGCAATATGGATAGTCCTCGTATAAACGATATTCGCAAAGACCATTCACCAACTGGCAATTTATTGTCTGGGAAATTGGCACAACTCACCTTTGAAAACAAAATGCTCACACACAAGGTTAACGTTACTAAATAAATAGTGCAACAGTGCGTTACCCTTACACACATGCAGGGCTCATGTCTAATGTAACCATAGCAACAAAAACTAGCATGTGCTCTTAAAGGGGTTATGCACCATTTCCTACTCGATACAACCTGAAAAGTCCCACAATGCACCGTGAAAATAAAGCCTCTAACACATCGTTAGATTGCCTTGAGGTTGAATAACATACTTTTGATTTTGTGCAAACTTTTAATGGCTGTTTTCGAGTAAACAGTGTTTCCTTGTTTATGTAATTGTTGGTTTGTTATTATCTTCCCCCATTAGCCACTACCCTGAAGCGCATGGATGACTTCATTAGCGCTGTGGAGAGCATTGAAGCTGTGAATCCGGCTCTCTCAATGCTGGACGTACTAAAAGGTCTTCGTAAAGCCTCCGGTTTGGAAACCGACCTGAGCCAGCAGCTCCTTGGTGATGCACATCCAGAGCTCACGATGGATCCATCAGTGGCTTCAAACATCCATGAACTCATCAATCACCATGTGTCGGATATCACGGAAGAAGGTGTGGTGCTGACTTTGGATGGCTCAAATGTGGCGTTGGCTCCTCTGCTCCTGGGACTCGAGGCCGGCCTTCAATCTATCGATCTCTATCCTTTAACATTGACCGAAAACCTGCTCAACTCTTTTGTCCATCATGTCCAGAATCAGGAGTCCAGCGCTCTTCTGGGCACCAAAGGATATTGGGACAGCATTAAATCTCCAAGAGTCTACACTCTCTCTGGTTTGCCTTCATTGGCGACGGATGCCCTGATAATCGGAGGGATGGATGGGTTTATTCTGGGGTCTGAAATGGCCTCGTCTGACCATCCTGAGGAGTCTCTGAGTAGCCTGTTGAGGAGTTATTACAGTCAGAAGCTGGACGATGCCGCTCCACGTCTCATAAGTCAGAAGCGAAGGATGAACTTCAGAAACATGGCTGACTTCTCTCTGATGAAAACACAAGTGGTTCGAGCTCTGACGGTTCGCAGAAACTTAAACCAGGATGAGAGGAAGAAGCTGGATGATGTTGTGAATGAGGGCTTTGAGGAGTTTGTTCATGTGTATGCAGGTATTAAAATTAATTTATTAATAGGGGTTCATGTCTGAAATCCAATTGTAATTGTAAGAAACGTCCAAAGGTCACCATTCTGCCTTTAAACTGATTGAGCAGACCAAACCGTAAGTTTCCTAGAGAAGCATTGCTAGATTGTTGTACCCTCACAATCTACCATGTTCGACTTTATTTTTAGACACGCAAACTTTCCTAACCACTTCACTTCAGGGGAATCCCTGTCGCCATTTTAAAGTGCATTCCGCTGGATTTAGTGAACGAGGAGTTTATGTAGACATTCCCTTAATTTTGACAGAGGGAGCGGGTCAGCTTCATATGTCCATTTCAGCACCTATATGTCCCTGATAATTTTCTGTAAAATAGGGGTGAAGATATCTGGTTTAGGGCATAGGGATAAGCCCTTCCAAATGGAACAACTTCCTTGCACAAAGGATCACAGGAGATCGAAGTGTCCCATCAGTTGTATCTAAGGGGTCTCAATTAGCTCCCTTGTTCAGTGGTCAGGACACTAATCAGGGCAAGTAGTCACTGCTGCAGCCCGGAGACTTAGGGCTACGCCTCAAGTAGGCCGTATGAAGTATCCCACTCACTCAGAGCTGACCAGTCCACTTGTAGCTGGCTCTAACCTCTTTAGTGAATGAGGGAAGTTCACATGGACTTAACCTTAATTTTAACAGAGGGAGCGGTTCAGCTTCATATGTCCATTTCATCCCCTACATGTCCAAGAATGCAATGCGATTGTGACATCACAACAGTGTAGTTTCCAAGCGCTCAAGAGTTTAGGGCAGGGATGGGCAAACTTGGTCCTGGATGGCTGATGTCCTGCAGAGTTTAGCACCAACCTTAACCAAAAACACCCACCTAAAACTTTCTTAGTGCACTTGAGGACACTGATTAGCTTGTTCAGGTGTGTTTGGTTAGTGTTGGAGCAAAACTCTGCAGGTTCCCTCCAGGACAGAGTTTGCCCATCCCTGGTTTAAGGCATTACATTTAAACCCATATAGATGTTCTGCCAGTAGTGGCCACTAGTGTAATGTAAGCAGTGAGTTAACAAGAAGGGGGGCAAAGTGAAGGGCATTAAAAAATCAGACTAAAGTGACCCATATCCCTTGACCAAGGCATGTCCCAGACAACCTGATGGGGTGATATGTTGGCCAAAACCATTCATAACTCCTAAACCAGACTCAAGTGTCTTATCACTGGAATATGCTAGGAATGAATGGATGCTGTTTAATGTAATTAGGCTGATATCTTTAGGGCGATAAATTAGGTATTATTTCAGCTAGTTAAACCCCATCTTGTGCTTGCTGCCCACCATTCTATCGATTTTACTGGTATTTTGGTTATTTTCTCCACCTTTCTTGCTTTATTTATGCATTTTCTTTGTCAGGAAGTCAGTTTTATTTATACAAATGAAAGCTGGCCATAGATAACTTGATTAATAAAGTTTAGGAATTAGTTCAAACTTTAAAAAAAAACTTGATCACCGAATGTGCTTGCCTTGCCTCGTCTTATCCAAAAAGACGAATTACATTGACTATAATTATATTAATGTTAAATTCCCTACATTTTTCAAAAGAAAATGTAAGCTAGCTTAATTATTTCACAATTTCTACCTGTGAAACATTGCAGTCTGCCACATTACTCTCGTTTTTTTCTCCAGTGTGTCCCAACATCATCACAAGGTCTCAGTGGGGCGCAGCTTCATACATCGGCTCCCCATCGTATCTGTCTCTGCCTGTGCGGTATCTCTTCATCCACCACACGTATCAGCCCTCCAAACCTTGCACCACTTTTGAGCAGTGTGCGGCCGAGATGCGCTCCATGCAGCGCTACCACCAGCAGAGCAACGGCTGGTCCGACATCGGCTACAGGTCAGGAACATCCTGCGTATTAGTGTCGTCACCATACTGGAGTTTATTACTTAATACCTTAGTTCTCTAGCACAAATAGTTCCTGTGATTAATTAGCACGTCTTGAGTGTATTGCCTGTTCTTGTTGAATTGCTGAATGCCTCCTCAATTGTAAGTCACTTTGGACAAAAGCATCTGCTAAGGGACTAAGTTTGCTGGGTTACCTTGCTCAGTGGTTTTATTTTAATTCCATCCCTGCTGTTACACCTCTTTCCCCTAATAATTAAACAGCTAATCTGTCAATTATTCCCTACCTAACTTTCCCTCTTCGTATCACTGTAGTTTTGTGGCGGGTTCTGATGGAAACCTGTATGAAGGCCGCGGATGGAACTGGGTCGGCGCTCACACCTACGGCTACAACTCTATTGGCTACGGCGTCTGCTTCATCGGCGACTACACCTCCACTCTCCCTGCCAGCAGTGCGATGAATATGGTGCGCTACGACTTCACTTACTGCGCCACAAACGGAGGACGATTGTCCAAATCATACTCTCTGTACGGACACAGACAGGCCGCGGCCACCGAGTGTCCTGGAAACACCCTGTACCGCCAGATCCAGACATGGGAGCGATACCAGGTGAAACATGATAAACCAATGACATGTATTGTGCTGGCAACCCATACACTATATACACAAATACCTCACCATACACATCACTGGCTACTTTATTAGGTACACCTTACTAGTACGGGTTCGGACCCCCTTTTGCCTTTAGAACTGCCTTAATCCTTCGTGGCATAGATTCAACAAGATACTGGAAACATTCCTCCGAGATTTTGCTCCATATTAACATAACAGCATCACACAGTTGATGCAGATTAGTTGGCTGCACATCTATAGTACAAATCTCCCGTTCCATTACATCCCAAAGGTGCTCGATTGGATTGAGATCTGGTCACTGTGGAGGCCATTTGAGTACAGTGAACTCATTGTCATGTTCAAGAAACCAGTCTGAGATGATTCACGCTTTATGACATGGTGCGTTATCCTGCTGGAAATAGCCCTCAGAAGATGGGTACACTGTGATCATAAAGAGATGAACATGGTCAGCAACATTTCTCAGGTAGGCTGTGGTGTTGACACGATGCTCAATTGGTACTAATGGGCCCAAAGTGTGCCAAGAAAATATCTCCCACGTTATTACACCACCACCACCAGCCTGAACTGTTGATACAAGGCACGATGGATCCAAGCATTTCTGTGGTTGATGCCTAATTCTGACCCTACCATCCGAATGTCGCAGCAGACTCATCAGACCAGGCAATGTTTCTTCAATCTTCTATTGTTCAATTTTAGTGAGCCTGTGTGAATTGTAGCCTCAGTTTCCTGATCTTAGCTGCAGAAGTGGCACCCGGTGTGGTCTTCTGCTGCTGTAGCCCATCCGCCTCAAGGTTGGACGTGTTGTGTGTTCAGAGATACTCTTCTGCAGACCTCACTTGTAACTAGTAGTTATTTGAGTTACTGTTGCCTTTCTACCAGCTCAAACCAGTCTGGCCATTCTCTTCTAAGCTCTGGCATCAACAAGGCATTTGCACCCACAGAACTGCCACTCACTGGATATTTTCTCTTTTTCGGACCATTCTCTCAAAACCCTAAAGATGGTTGTGTGTGAAAATCCCAGTAGATCAGCAGTTTCTGAAATTACCAGCCCGTCTGGAATCAACAACCGTGCCACGTTCAAAGTCCCTTAAATCACCTTTCTTCCCCATTCTGATCGTCTTGACCTTGTCTACATGCCTAAATGCATCGCTGCTGCCATGTGATTGGCTGGTTAGAAATTTGCGTTAACAAGCAGTTGGACAGGTGTACCTAATAAAGTGGCCGGTGAGTGTATATACTATATAGCTGCAGGTTAACTATGTTTATACACAGTAACTTTAACTGTTAAAAGCTATTAGTTACGTCTTCATTAGTTAAAGTTATTAGTAACGAATAAAGTTATGGTAACTAATAACCTTAACTTTTCCGAATTTGATTGTAATGTAGTAATGTGCACGTTAGTAAAGCTACTTTGAAACATAAATCATAGTAAAAATCGCTATACAAATAAATATGAATTGAATCGATGGGCCGATATTAAAAAAATACTAATTTAAAGTAAATACTTGGGCGACGCAGTTGCGCAGTGGGTAGCGCTGTCGCCTCACAGCAAGAAGGTCAATGGCTCAAGCCTTGGCTGGGTCAGTTGGCATTTCTGTGTGGAGTTTGCATGTTCTCCCCGTGTTGGCGTGGGTTTCCTCTGGGGGCTCTGGTTTTCCCCACAAGTCCAAAGACTTGCGCTATAGGGGAATTGGGTAAGCTAAATTGTTTGTTGTGTATGTGTGTCAATGAGAATGTATGGGTGTTTCCCAGTGATGGGTTGCAGCTGGAAGGGCATCTACTGTGTAAAACATGCTGGATAAGTTGGCGGTTCATTCTGCTGTGGTGATCCATGATGTGTAAAGGTACTAAGCCGAAAAGAAAATTAATAGTAAACAGTATGGCTGTTTTTGAGTCAGGCTACTATAGTAGCTAAAGAACCTGAAGTGTTCTGCAATTCTATAGTTGCTATGGTAATACAAGAACTATAGTAATATAAACAAATCCTCCAACTCTTGGTTTTTATACAGTATCTTATAGTACATTACTCTAGTAAAAACTAAAGCACACTACAGTGTTTAGTACATGTTATCCGTTCATTGTAGTTAATACTACACTATGCTGTAGCATAGGGGAGAGACTGCAGAATTTTAATAGTGTAATAGTGTTTAATAGTGTTTGTGTGTTTTTCTCAACAGAGTTATCTGCCTTGAGGACTGAAGTCGTCAGCTAATGTTGTTTCCTGAACAGTTGTTCATAATAAATGCATGCTTAAAAAGACATTGCAGTATTTGTATTGTTGTTCTACACTTTACATTGCACATTAATGTATTCAGGCTTATTATAGTTCACTAAAACTATAGAAGTAAACTCATGTTTATTTAAAGCTTAACTGAAATACAAATGCATGAAGACGCTGTATTCAATACTAGGCTAGTTCTACTATTTCATATTTTTACATTTTGAAATACTACTTAAATATAGTGAGCTAGTAATAATTATATTTATTTCATATTATATACAGCTACATAACATGAATAAATGGCCTTATAAAATGCAACCTTTTCAGTGTAACAACTCTATATATTTTGTTTATTTATTATTAATTATTTAACACTTTTAAACGGCAATATTATTGCCCATATGTACTTTTAAAATCATTTATGTCCTTCAAGCACTAGCTAGTGCACTAAACTCTTCCACTATTATTATACCGCATTGATCGGATGCCGTATACACATACAATATTTTGTTCTTTACAAGTTTACGTCTTCAATATATCTTTAACACGGTGGTTCTCAAACTGTGGTACGTGTACCACTAGTGGTACGCGGGCTTCCTTCTAGTGGTACGTGGAGGAATAAAATATGTGTACATGCTACATATATTTAAAAATCGATCAAAAAGGATTTTATATATGAATAGGATGACATATAGCCTATATTTATGAGGTCCAGGCAACATTTCCAAGTGATGATAAATAGGCTACTACATGTTAATACTTTACATTTAAGTAAATAAATTTTTTTTTAGCTGTTAAAAACAGTAACCTATCATTTTTAACGTTTAAAAGCACATTTTAATTTAAATGTTGACGTTTTTAGTTTGTTTTCGTTATTTTTAGTCATTTATGTTTTAAATACAGTGTTAATATTCAAACTATTTATAACGTATAAAGTAGCTGACAAAAATAAATAGGAATTAAAACAATAAAATAGTAGGAATTAATCTGCCTCGTTTTGGAAATGTGCAGAGCTGTAGCTGCTTTACTGGGCCTACTACGCTACTTTATTTCAATACTGATCATTATGGTGGTACTTGGAGAGACAATTTTTTCCGAGGTGGTACCAGGGGCGCCCCCAAGGGGTGGCCAGGGGTGGCCACGGCCACCCTTGTGTAAACTCTGGCCACCCCTGTGGCCACCCCAATATGATAGTTGCTGATATTATTAATTTAAATGTATTTACTTAAATTCACAATACTTCAATAAATAAATGAATAAATAAAATGCAGCCAAATTTATTGTGGATTGATCAGCGCCACTGACGAAGCTGATTCACTGAGATTGCACACTTTTAATTAAGAAATTATTATTTTTGAAATGAGAAAGTTGTGTTTCATCTGATTAAAAACCACAAATCCAAAATAAATAACTAGATACATTTTGAAATCTGCTTTTCAAAATTTTGTTGGGTTTTGTTTGGTTTATTAATTCATTAATTAATCATATTCATTATTCATAATTCATTAATGTTAGACATGGCATATATTGTATGTTGTACAAGAAATAACTTACCTGAAAGAGGTTTTAGACTAAATATTGATTTTTATTTGGTTTGCACTTGTACTTGCGGAATAAATTACAATATTTCAAGAGTAATTATTGGAATTCATTAAAACTTCATTATTTATTTTACCAAAAACTAAAATATAACATTACTCTTTATTCACAATATATACACAATTCATAACTTTTTTGTGTGCCACCACAAGATTTGTTGTGGCCTTACTTGGCCACCCCTAAGAAAATTTTCTGGGGGCGCCACTGGGTGGTACTTGATGAAAAGAGTTTGAGAACTACTGCTTTAATCCTTAATATGTAAAGTAAAAACTAGTCTGTTAATGTTTGTACAATATAATTTGTTTGACATATTTAAAAATAAAACTGTATATGTATATATATATATATACACAGTTGAGGTCAGAATTATTAGCATCCCTGTTTATTTTTTCCACAATTTCTATTTAACGGAAAGATTTTAACAACACATTTCTAAAGATAATAGTTTTAAAAACTCATTTCTAATAACTGATTTATTTTATCTTTGCCATGATGACAGTACATAATATTTAGCTATTTTTCAAGACACTTCTATACAGCTTAAAGTGACATTTAAAGGCTTAATTAGGTTAATTAGGTTAACTAGGCAGGTTAGGATAATTAGGAAAGTTATTGTAAAAGATGCTAATCTTTTAGAATAGGCTAATCATTTTGACCTTAAAATGACTTTTAAAAAATTAATAACAGCTTTTATTCTAGCCGAAATAAAACAAACAAGACTTTCTCCTGAAGAAAAAATATTATCAAACATACTGTGGAAATTTCCTTGCTCTGTTAAACATCCCTAAACAACATATTTTAAAAAGAAAAAAAAATCAAAGGGGGCATTTATTTTTTATTTATTCAAACATTTATTTTATGTATATGTTCTTTCATATATTTTTAAGTTTTAATTATCATTTCAAATCAAATCACTTTTATTGTCGCATCATCAGCAGCACGTGTGCTAGGATGAGTGAAAAGCTTAGGTGCTGGCTCTGGACAGTACAAAATACAGTTCAAGAGTTCACACTTAGATATTGCTTGACAACTGTAAGCAGGTTTGGCATGCTGTCCCGGGAGAGAACCCTGAGCTCGGAGATAGTTGAGCCCAGGGCTCCCGCCAGGTCCATAGAGCATGTAAGGGGAGTACGAGATCAGGTGGTTCTCGAGAGCTCCCCTTTTTTAAAAGGAGGTGGATGGGGGGTTTCTTCGGAAAACGAAGGTAAGGGAGTAATTTCTAGCTAGGCTATTTATAGTAAGTTGGGATAGATCTGACTGGCTAACTAATGAGTGTAGATAGGCGGCCAGCTGCGGTCAATTATATCACGTGCTCCTCTCGAAATTAGTTTAAAAACTTCACATGCAAAATGCAGACTGTGCAAATACAACAACAATGTGAAATTGACAGCGAAAATCGATTTTTAAATCGAGTACTTCCCATCTTTAACTCTTAAAGTGAGTCATGTCCTTCTTCTAGTGCACTAAACTCGTCCCCTATATACCGCATCGATCAGATGCCGTTCATCTCCGAACCTGCTGTAAAAGAGTTACACCACGGCAGCTACATTAATCAATATTACAATATTTTATTTTACGTGTCAAATATTTTAATGTATTTTTTTTATTTTCATAAGTTTTTATTTATAATTTACTTTTTTATATAAATTTTGGCTAGACTTTTGAACAGCACCATTTTATCTTGGCTAGATAATTTAACATTCGAAAATATTAATTAAATCATTAATCACACACACACACATTTATATATATATATATATATATATATATATATATATATATATATATATATATATATATATATATATATATATATATATATATATATATATACACATATATAGAATAATTTATAAATTATGTTTAACAGAGCAAGGAAATTTTTCTATAATATTTTTTCTTCTGGAGAAAGTCTTATTTGTTTTATCCCGGCCAGATTAAAAGCAGTTTTAAATATTTTAAAACCATTTTAAGGTCAAAATTATTAGCTCCTTTAAGCAATATTAGTTTTTGATTGTTTACAGAACAAACTACTGTTATACAATGGTTTGCCCAATTACCCAAACTTGCTTAATTATCCTAGTTAAGCCTTTAAATTTCACTTTAAGCTGAATACTAGTGTTTTAAAAGATACCTAGTCAACTATTATGTAGTGTTATCATGGCAAAGATTAAAGAAATCAGATGTGTATATAAAGCCACACATACACACATTGCATACAATATTTTACATTTCATCTTTACTTTCATGTAGCTATTTGAAAGTTTTTATTATTATTATTTTTTACTACAACTAGCTAATTAATTTCCCGTCTTTAACTAAAGTCAGCCATGTCCTCTTCAAGCACTAGCTAGTGCACTAAACTCGCCCGCTATTATTCCGCATTGATCGGATGCCGTTCATCTCCGAACCTGCTGTGAAAGAGTTACACACCGCGGCTGATACACAAACTCCTCTCCCCTCCCCACCAACGTCACCAACCATCCCTCCGAAACTAACAACATGGAGTCCGGTGTTTAGAGTGCAAAGGCGGTCGGTCTTCACCGGGAGCTCCACCGCGGCGCTGCTTTTCTCGGTGTCCGCGAATGCAGGCGGCGACGCTCCGGCACGCATAAAGCGCGACGCACACATGCTTTACATGAGCCCGAGCCGTCGAGCCTCTTGAATGCATTTAGGACACGAACAGAGCGATGTGATTGGACGCAGGAGATTCCCAAAGACAGGCCGCTTTCCGTGAGTCTTGCACAATTTCATCCTCACCGCACACTCACGCACACGCGTCCTGGCTGGGAGATGTTTAATGGTCTTACATTGAGCTCACTCACGGAGAAAGGCGGTGTTTAAATACTGATAATGCCAGTTATTTAGAGGAGTCCATATTTTCGGGAGACTACAAAAAAAGGCCTGTTATTAACATAGGAAATGAGGCATGATAAAATAGGTCAGACACTCCTCAGAAATATACTATACAGATTTGTACTCTTATTAAACATGCTGCATATTTCATAGGTAGTAAATTGAAGCATTAGTTCACTTACTGAATGATAATGACTATGTGCTGATGATTTAGTCAATCACTAGACATCTATTATGTCAATTTTTTCCTTCACTTAATGGCAAATTCAAATTTTTGAGGATTTTTCTGCATATCTTTTTAGTTAAATGCTAGTTCAAAGCACCCTAAAGAATCCCAGCCAAGACACAATGACGCTACATAGGGAATCAATCTGTCATTTCCTTAAACAATATGAATGTATGTACTTTCCCATATAGAAATCTGATGGTATCTGTTTGGATTTCCCACTCATACACTCACCGGCCACTTTATTAGGTACACCTTACTAGTACTGCGTTGGACACTCTTATGCCTTCAGAACTGCCTTAATCCTTCGTGGCACAGATTCAACAAGATACTGAAAATATTCCTTAGAGATTTTGCTCCATGTTGACATGATAGCATCACACAGTTGATGCAGATTGGTCGGCTGCACATCCATGATGTTAATCTCCCGTTCCACCACATCCCAAAGGTGCTCTATTGGATTGAGCTCTGG
The DNA here is from genome assembly GCF_052040795.2 of Danio rerio. Taxonomy (NCBI): domain Eukaryota; kingdom Metazoa; phylum Chordata; class Actinopteri; order Cypriniformes; family Danionidae; genus Danio; species Danio rerio. The sequence goes on from NC_141023.1 coordinate 12,845,095, forward strand.
TGACTGTGGAGGTCATTTGAGTACAGTGAACTCATTGTCATGTTCAAGAAACCATAGATGATTCACGCTTTATGACATGGGGTGCTATCTTGCTGGAAGTAGCCATCAGAAGATGGGCACACTGTTGTCATAAAGGGATGAACATGGTCAGCAACAATATTCGAGTAGGCTGTGGTGTTGACACGATGCGCAATTGGTATTAATGAGCCCAAAGTGTGCCACGAAAATATTCCCCACGCCATTACACAACCACCACCAGCCTGAATGATTGATAAGGCAGGATGGATCCATGCTTTTATGTTGTTGACGGCAAATTCTGACCTTACCATCTAAAGCTCGTAGCAGAAATCGAGACTCATCAGACCAGGCAATGTTTGTCCAGTCCTTCTATTGTCCAATTTTAATGAGCCTGTGTGAACTGTAGGCTCAGTTTCCTGATCTTAGCTGACAGGAGTGGCACCCGGTGTGGTCTTCTGCTGCTGTAGCCCATCCGCCTCAAGGTTGGACGTGTTGTGTGTTCAGAGATCCTCTTCTGCATACCTCACTTGTAACAAGTGGTTATTTGAGTTACTGTTGCCTTTCTACCAGCTCAAACCAGTCTGGCCATTCTCTTCTAAGCTCTGGCATCAACAAGGCATTTGCACCCACAGAACTGCCGCTCACTGGATATTTTCTCTTTTTCGGACCATTCTCTGTAAACCCTAGAGATGGTTGTGTGTGAAAATCCCAGTAAGTCAACAGTTTCTGAAATACTCAGACCAGCCTGCCTGGCACCAACAACCATCCCACGTTAAAAGTCTCTTAAAGGGTCACGAAACACCAAAACACATTTTTTGAGCTGTTGACAGTCGTATATGTGTCCCACACTGCTAAAAACACTATTAGGACACCTATATTTCACTAAAAAGTGTAAATTGGTTGTTTTTGCGTTATTTCAAGCAAATTCGTGCTTCCTGTTTGAAACGAATTTTTGAAGCTGCATCACGGCCATGACATAATATCGTTGTATTCCAGTGTGCAGACTGGACGTCTGTGCCCGAGTGAGTCTTATTACGTCTTACAGTGTGATGCATTAATGCATGAGTAAGGCTTGGGTCAAACCAATCAGCGCACTCTATTGTGCAACTTCATTAATATTCATTACTATCACCGTGTTTTCAGGACAGAGACGCCACGTTGTGTTGGCAAAACAAGCGTGAAGTGTTGCTTTTATAGTTTGCTGCAGTTAAGTTTCGTTTTCATTTTCTCTCTGTGAGAGCTCAGCTGGAGTCACGTGTGGATTAACAGTGTACGCGACGCGCGACAACAATAACTTACGTGTCTAAGGAGGATTATTGTTTACCTGAGAGCTGTTCTCATCTGCAAACGCTGGGATCTGGAATCGTTTGTAGTATTCTCTTCATAAAGACGCGGCTAGTTGCTGGTGATTGTCCTGTCTCTACAGATTTGGTAAGTGAGCGACCAGTGCTCTGTTTATTCAGTTTGTATTTTATTCGTATCAAACAAACTATTGCACCAGTGTAAACAAGTTAGCATTAACAGTTACAACCAAACTATAACCCTGTGTGTGAAAGAGCCAAACTGCAGTTAAAGTCCACCATTTAATAATTTGGCTAATAATTCGACTACAGATGTCCATGTAGGTTAAACACCATCACATTCTCCTGTATGTATGTGTGTGTGTGTGTTTATTTTGACTCTGAAACTCGCGCGTGCCCAAATCGACACTCCCACACCCTCCCACTTTAGTTCCTCCGACACTCCCCCCTAAACAGAGCTGGACACGCCCACTTTTCTGACTTTTTCCAAAGAAGAGGTGTGAAAACACCCTGCTGAAACGAGGGGGTTTCATGGCCCTTTAAATCACCTTTCTTCTCCATTCTGATGCTCAGTTTGAACTGCAGCAGATCGTCTTGACCATCTCTACATGCCTAAATGCATTGAGCTGCTGCCATGTGATTGGCTGATCAGAAATGTGCGTCAACAAGCAGTTGGACAGGTGTACCTAATAAAGTGGCCAATGAGTGTACATTGTGATGTATGCACCATTATATATATATATATATATATATTAAAAATGGCTATTAGCAAAGGCAGACAAAATCTGTGGTGCATTTCTGCTCAGAAAACACCTTTTTCCCCTCAATATAGTGATTTAATACCATATAGTGGACTTCTTTGGTACTCAGTGATTTGTATATCCAAACTGCCATTTCAATGCATCCTAAAAGTGCTATAATCTGAAACACTTTACCTGTAGGGGGTGTTCATAAGACTGTCATAACACCTCTATAATCACGACATGACAAATGTCTAAATATGAATGTGTTTTTAGCAACTTGACATTAACAAATGCATCATAACCTGTCTTTGTCAGCTTGGCATTATCAAGACAACAACTTGTCATAAATCTGTCATAAACATGTCATTGGCCATCATAATAGTGTCAATTTGGAACAAAAGGAACAATTTGTACTCGTCATAAAAATGTCTCATTAATACTGTCAAAGAGATTTATAACAGCATCATTAATAGTTGTTGACAATTGACAAATTAAAGACAAATATTAACGACGCTGTTATAAAATTCAATACACAATTATAAGAGCCTCATGATTATGATCTGATTATGACAGATTTATGACAAGTTATGATGTAATTAGTTGATATAGTGGAGCATGGTGCTAACAATACTAATGTTGTGGGTTCGATTCTCGGGGAAAGCAGGAAGAAAGTTACTTACAGTATGAGAAAAGCCTAAAATTCGCTAATTGCACGAATGTAAGTGTATGATGGTCAATCAGACTTTGTGTATGTTTCTCCAGAAATGGAATCGCTCTTCATAATGTAGGACAGGAGAGGAGAACTGCAGCTGCACACAAACCCTTGCACCGGGGACCATGGAGCCCGAGGACGATCTCTCAACTGGGGACCCACAAGATCTGATGTCCAGCCAAGCTCTACTGCCTTCAACATCCACATCCCTACTAAACTGCTCCTTCCTGGTATAGCCGAGACACTAAACACAATTGCCGCCTTTATCTTTGCATCCATTTTCTTTCTTTTGGGTGTAGAATATATAAGTGATAGTCATTAGATGCATCTCAGTCCACTCCCCTGCTTGGTTCTCTACTCATTAGGACGTCATGCTTCACATATTAATTTCATAATGTTTAAAAAAGTATATCATAGATAAATAATGTCATATATGAACAACATGTCAACCATTGATCATTTATAAATGTTAACAATGCTGATTTATGCTGATTTAAACAGTCAACTTTATCAAGTGAAATGAGTGTAGTTAACTCAAAATTGGCTGTTAAGTAAATTCTACATATTTGAAAAGAGTTTTGAACTCAGTGTTGAAGCTAATAAGTTAAATAAATACCTCATTACTTCAACTTAACTGGAGTAAGTTCACAGTACACATATAGATTAGCTTTTTAACTCAAATGGTTTGTAACATTCGGTTTCGTCCAACGGTTTGAGTTGCCTCAACTTGTTGAGTATTCCAGTAATCAGTTGATTTGAGTTCTCTTCATATAATGGGTTTTACTGTGCTCAGATCGCTTCATTTACTCAAATGGATTAAGTTCACAGTACTCATTAGGATTAGTTTTTTAACTTAAATGGCTTGTTGCAATTGGTTTCCTCAAATGGTTTGAGTTACCTTAACCTATTGGCAGGGGCGGATTTAACCAATGAGCAAGGATATCTGGGGGCCCCCAAATAAATATCCAGAAGTATAAATTATACCAATAAATGATATATAAAACATCCTTTTTGATCATATTTTGTATGACGAGGGTCTAAAAAAAATAAAAGTCAAATTTCTCATGACTTCTGCGCAAATGTGTCCCCCGCCATTAATCATGGAGCAGTCCAGCAGTCAAATCGGGTAAAGATTTAGTTTTAAAAACGTAATTAAAAGATTAAACATGTTTGATTAAAACGTAATAAAATGAAAAAAAAGTTAATATATTATTTTAGCCGTAAATACATTTTAAGGAATCAAATCATTTTAGAAGTTTCAAAAGATGTTGACAAAATATAGAAAATGAGATATAAAAGTGATTTTAGGAAACAAAAGCAAAATGGATCAATTAAGAATAAATTAAAGTACAAACTTCTGGGCCCCATGGCTGGAATTGCTTAGGGCCGCCAAATCACTGAATTCACCCCTGCCTATTGGGTTTTACAGTGTGGGTAAATATAAACGGATAACAGTTTCTTTTGTAAACAAATTCTCATTTGTCGCAATTTTTAGTGAGTTGGTTCATGTAATTCATAATTTTCAGAATCTGTTAAGGGAATATAGTGAGCACTGATGCTCTCTGATTTTCACGGTGCACTGTGGGACTTCTTAATGAGCAAACATTTCAGCGCAATGGAGATAAACTGTTATGATCAAAATAAGGGTCTGAGAGAATCCAATAGCAAGTGACAATGTTTATTTGACAAAGTCAAAATGAACAAACAATAATAGTGACAGGCTAGGAGGACGAAGAACCCAGGGCAGGAACAGACAGGATAACAGGGTCCAGGTAATTCTCCTCAGGGACCTGAGCACAGACAACACACACATGAGCAAGTGAAACAAACTGACCAAGAAACATAGAAACGTAGCCCAGATATAGGCACAATAATGAGCCTCAGCTGGCGAGCTAATCAGACCAGCTGAGTGTCGTCATAGCACGTGAGCATAACAAATACACATGGACAACCAAAACAAAACAAACCCACGTGATCAAACATACACTCCGGAAAAGCGGACAAACCTGCAACCCTCACAATAAACATCTGCTCAAGGAAGATGGAGGGGAAAAAAATCGATGGTTTGGAAGACAAGTAAAGCTGATTGTCATTGGCACAGCAATGAAACTGGATATATTTCCGGAAAATATAGCCAAGAGGAAGTAAATAGATGATGAGTTGGAGAGGGCTCAAAACAGAACCCTGTGTGACACCAGTAATAATAACCATAATACTTCCTAAATAATATAAATAAATAATAATTTATATAGCACTTTTCTAGACACTCAAAGCACTTTACACAATGGGGGGAATCTCTTTATCCACCACCAGTGTGCAGCATCCAACTGGATGACGCGACGGCAGCCATATTGCACCAGACCGCACACCACCCACCAGCTGATTGGTGGAGAGGAGACAGAGTGATGAAGCCAATTACGATATGGGAATAGTTAGGAGGCCATGATGGACAGAGGGCAGATTTGGCCATGATGCCAGGATTAAAATTTTTAACCACCACAGAGAGTCGGAACCTTAGTTTAACGTCTCAGCCGAAAGACTGAGCAGTATAGAGTCCCCATTAATAAACTGGGGTATTAGGACCCACACCGACCGCAGGGTGAGCACCCGATGCTGGTCTCACTAACATCATTTCCGTCAACAACCTAGTTTTCCTATGTGGTCTCCCATCCAGGTACTGACCAGGCACAGCCCTGCTTAGCTTCAGTGGGCGACCGTGTGAGAGTTACAGAGAGCTAGCTGCAGGTGACTCTGTATAATCTTAATTTGAAATTTGAGCTGTAATTCATAAGTTATCTCATATGGCTACATGGGATAGTAAACTTCAGAATTTCAAGGGAGCTGACTGAGACGCACCCATTGCCTTGATAAAGTTAGATCAATTTTTAAGTTTATTATATTGCATGGCTCTCTGAAATACTTACATCTGATTGGTCAGTTGCTATATTTGTGGTGTCATTCCCCCAATAACATGTCATTGTTTAAATAAACTCTAAATAACATTACGCTTACATTGTATAATAGGTATAAAACACAACACACCCGCTGCCATCTAACATGTCTCCGTCTCATGTCTCCAATAGTAAATATGTAAATTAAGTAAATTGAAAATATGAAATTGGAGGAGCTTTTCATTAATAGCACTGTAACACTGATTGTTTTGTACAAAGTAATGTACTATAAGCTATTAGACCATTAAGATTTTAAATGAGAAATTATATGAAAGTACCTTAAACCTTAAATGTCGATTGAATTTTAGTTAGTAGTTCATTCGTAGACCAGGGGTAACCAATCTCGGTCCTGGGGGGGCCGTTGTCCCTGCAGGGTTTAGCTCCAACTTGCCACAACACATATGCCTGGGTGTTTCAAGTATACCTAGTAAGACGTTGATTAGCTTGTTCAGGTGGGTTTGATTAGGGCTGGAGCTAAAATCTGCAGGACTCCAGCCCTCTAGGAATAAGTTTGGTGACCACTGGTCTAGTCTAAAAACAGCCTGTCGGCAACTGAGACTTTCTGTAAGAATCATTTAAAGTAGTGCGCTAGTAATATGTTATTCTTTAAAATCATTTTTTTGTGTGTCCAATTACTTAATGTTAGAAGTTGCCATGTATTAAGATGGATAATGTACATCCAGCCAATGGTTATAAAAAAATAAACCACTTCATGGTGATAAAATTTATGTTGGAGTCTCGATCACTTTGTTGGTTGCAAATGGCTGGATGTACATTTTCCGTCACTTATGTTGATTTTAGAACAGTTAAGGCACTTTTCTACTGCACAGTACAGTATGGTTTGGCTTATTTCTCTTCGCTTTGCTTCAATTTCGCTCATCTTATTTTGCATTTCCACTGCAGTTTAGTACTGCTTAAATTGGGTGGGATTATCGCTATAGTTGTGCTGTCTCTACTGCCATGGCATCAACGTGAATATGATACAAAACAAATGTGTAATAAAAACCAACTTACAGCACAGAGGCAATGGATGCTACAGATGGAGGGATATTCTTAGGCAGTGGCTGCTGCTGAGTATTTAAATATATGGGGTTTGGCGTCCAGGGCTGGAAAGGTTACTTTTAAAGTGTATTTTACTACACATTACAAAATACCTGCTTAAAATGAAGTGATGATGAGTTTTGTTAGGTTACTGTACTTGCTCTTTCATGCTGCATCCCATGCTTTAAAACTAATCCAAACATACCAATAGTAACCAAATACCAAAACAACTGGCACAGTTTCCCAAGTTATACAGTAGATTTGTTTAAAGAACGGACCAAACTTTTAGGTGAGTACTACTAGCAGTTGCTAAAGATATGTTTTTTTTTAATGTAGAACTCACCTCAGTGGTTAAAGTTCCCATGTTTACCTTAATTAACATTAAAATGTAATACTTTTAGGTTTAACTGTAATTTAATTACCACATATTTAAAGGGTAATAATAACGAAACACAGTACTTATGTGTAACACCATTACATGTTGGTCTGGGGGTAATGACACAAATTCAATGATGCTGATAGTGACTATTTTCCAGGACCAATCTGGGATCAGCAGTTTCAATATCACATGTTTTGTTAATGGTACAACTTGCTTGGAACCTCACCTCAATTGGTACTAAAAAACATTTGGAAATGCTTCCAAACATAAGCCATACAGAACTAAACCATGCCGTAGCATGCAGTGGAAAAGCACCTTTAAGCCTGGTTTATACTTCTGCGTTAAGTGATCGGCGTAACCCACGGTGCATGCAACGCGCGTAGCTGTGCATTTATACTTCTGCGCGCTGTCTCTGTTGGTCTGCATTAACACTTCTGAAACGCTAGTTGGCAGTGAGGTGTTAATGTGTCTCTGTGTCGAGTTTGTTCGCTGTTGTTTTGTTTGTCCTGAATGCTTCCTGAATGTACAAGTGGCTCAAACTCGCTCATTTTGAGGCAGGAACTGGCGAACATGCAACAACTTTAACTATGAGGTAAACACAAAACAAAACTTTCCATCCGGAGCTCCTTCACAGGACTTCACACTTGTAAACAATCGATCCATCCGGCTCGCGCCGCTCGTCACCAAGCCTACCAATCACAGAGCTTGTGCTACGCGTCGTTGCGACGTGTAGTTACATTTTTTGAGAGGTGCATGCCAGCGACGGCCACAGCTTAGGGCTATGCGTAGCATACGTGTGCGATTGACGCAGAAGTATAAATCAGCCTTTAGTATACACCTGGATGAGGATCTTGCAACATTTGATTTCTCTCCCAAACAGAACTGGTAATATTGGACTTGTTTCAACCTTCTGAACTCACAGGGGGAGTTACTGAATTGTGACGACATTGAGAAGGGTGATGGAAGTGGGGATCCAGAAGGTCCAAACTGCTTTTTCACCACACTGGAGAATTGTGACAAAACCCAGAAAAATCTACGATCTTCAGCCTTCCCCTCATCTCTCACATGGGACTCGGACTCAGAGAAAGAAATCTTGGATGGTAATTGAGCCTTTGCTTCATTATTTTCATGCCAGAGAAGAAACTCAGACCTGACTTTGCAGTCATTCCGCTAGTATCAAGCTGACCTGTGTTTGTACTGTGAAATTGTCTTTCTGTAAACAGTGTAATAGTTCTGTTTGTCTACTTGCTGTAGATAATGACTGTGAGTCTACTGCTTTCTGTTAAGTCATGTGTATATTGTTTGTGTTGGATTCCAATGGTTTATGTCAGAGGAAGATCTTCAGCACTTTTCTAACCCTCATGGTCTGGCTGCTCACAGCCCGGGATGTCCCACCTCTGGACAACATCAAGAAAGGTGAGATACAGATGCTCATAATGAAAAGCAGATTAAGAGAAAGGTATATACAACAGGATTTTAAATGTTAATGGTTTGATAGAGAGAAATACTGTTATGTGGCCTAGTTATCATTATCCCTATGCTTACAGATTTGATTCTGATCTGTGCCAAGAACCTGTGGAAACCGAGCACTTATTTCTTGAGAAGGTCCCACTTGCACCTCTGGAGGTGGAGAATCAAGATGATGTTACATGCAAGGAGCCAAGATCTTCAGACTCCAGCCTACTGAAACATACAGCAAAACGTAAAATAAAAACTTTGAGTATGTTCGAATTACTTTCAGTTGGGGCTTTCGCACAGGTTATAGGAACTAGGCACTAAGAAATATAGTTCCCACAGAGGTATTTTCTTTGTCACATTTACGGACTCACTAGGAAGTCTAGAGTGACATGCGAGCAATATTATAGGATGGGATCAGAGCTGTGATTTTCATGAGAATGAACATGGAATCTACATGTACAATTTATGTGACTGAAAGAGCAAAACGGAGGGCTAAAATCATTGTACACTTATGCCACTAGTAGTAAATACTATGGTGGGTCCTTAGTCTAAAGTCATATCACTTTCTCATTGAAGGCTGGGACCAGTCAGTACCTGGATGGAAGACCACATTGGAAAACTAGGCTGGAAACTGTCTTAGTCAGGCCAGCATGGCGTGCTCACCCTGAGGTCTGTGTGGGTCATATTGTCCAGTATACTGGTGGAGATTCTATGCTCTCAGTGAGCACTGTCTTACAGAAGAGATGCTAAACCCAGCTCCTGACATTGTAGTAATTGAACATTCCATGGCCACTTCTCCTAAAGAGTAGTGGTATAATCCCAGTGTCCTGGCCAAATTCCCTCTGTTGACCGTTAATCCTCATTACCTACCCCCATCCCCATCCACTGAATTGGCTCTATCACTGTTTACCCTCTCCACCTGTAATGTGGTGAGTGCATTGGCACCGTTGCCTTGTGGCTGAAGTGAAGCACATGCTTTGGGTGGATGGTTACACACAATGAATGCACTATATAAAATGTACCTTTCTTCCTAACTAAAGTAGTAACTAATTTGTACCGCCAAAAGGCATTCCTAAAATGAAAATCGCTCCCATTTATTGGGATGCTGTCCCTTTTGCAAGTGGATCTATAAACAATGGAAAGTTCCTCTTGTGCGGAAGCCCCTAATGATATTCTGTGGTATGAAAATCTACTCTGATCAAAAACCTTTAACTAATTACTTGCAGTGGAACAAGACAAAGTAAGCAGCCTACCAGGTACTATGCCAAAAAAGGTTTGCCAAAAGGAAGACAAAGATAAGCGGAAAGTGCTTAATCGTAAAGGGCAGGAAGAGGAAGAGAAGAGCACCAAAGAGGCAGATGTGTACACCTTTCCTGGAGACTCTGAGCCAGAGAGTCCACCACCTGGACCTTGGGCACATTGCACCTTCATCCAGCGGAGAAGGAAAAAGAGGGCCATACTACGGCCTTTCTCTGGCTTGGGCAACTGTCAACAAACTACAGGAACTGGCAAAAGAACACGAGGAAGACCCCCTGGTAAAGGGCGCAACAAAACCACAAAAGATCGACAGGCAATGCTCGAATTTACAGAAGAAAAAACAGAAAAGGTACGGAGAAGGCAGAAGGCAGTAGTAGAACAACCACCTGATGGAAGCCTTTCCCAAGATATTTTTACATGTGTAGAATGTAGCATTTACTTCAAAAAGCGTACCCATCTTTGGGAACACATGCAAGAGCATGGTCAGGTCAATAGATCTGGGCAAAAATGGCAAAGTGGAGAAAAAGAAGCTTGGAGCGGACATCTTAACAAAAAAGCTTTTGAATGTATAGAGTGCGGTCAAGAGTTTTTAGACAAGGTACTGCTGCTAGATCATAACCAACGCCATGAGGATTCTCGGCAGAAAATTCTTGAAGAGATTGGTAAATTAAGTGAGGGGGACAAGCGTGTGGCAGAGCAAGCCAGCTGCAGTAATGCATTGGAGCCAGTCATCCAAGAGCCAGCAAAGGTCAGTGGTGGCCAGTTGGTTTGTCTTAAGTGCAACTTTAGCACTGATGTGCCTCAAGAGCTTTCTGAGCATGCCAAGACTCACACTACCCGCAAAAGAGCTGGTGTCTATAGGACTTCACCCAGATTCCAGCAAAGGTCCTGCAAGAAAGCACAGGTCCAGTCCTCTGCAGATATTACACCAACAGATAACACTTCACCTCCAAACAAGAGATACCCCATCAGAGCATCCAAAAAAAATAAAGAAACTCAACCTAGCGTTGGCTCTTCACAGGACCCTTGTCAAAGTGCTTCCGCAGCCACAGGAAAAGAAGACACAGATCAGCCTGTTAAAGCAAACTTGCAAGCAAATACAGACTCTGCAGAGGAGTCAAGAAAAACAGAAGAGCCAACTGTGGATATTCCTATTCAAGAGAATGTTCTGGAACTTCAACATCTCATTTTACCATCATCAAATCCAAGGACTGTTCCAAGGCGTAAGGATGTGGCATTTAAGAGCATTGGGAACAAACGAGGCCGAGGTGGAAGGGGCCGCAGGAGAGGGAGTACAAGGCTGGATTATAGGTCCAACCTAAATACTGGTGTAAAAACACAAGTCCAAATTTCAAACCAGACTGAATATATGGGCCATAAAGAAGATAATCCCACAACAGAACCAGAGGATGATCAAACACAGGTCTCCAAAACAGGTTAGTCATAACCAAGTTAAAGCATGAAGTCAGTGCAACTATGGCAAGGTTTTAGTTCCCAGAGAAAAAAAAATACATGCAATTTATGACACATCGCTTTGGAAAAGATATTAACCATATTCATAAATGTAAATTATAAGTGCTTACAGTTACGTAATGTTTCAGCTATTTTAATTGTTTTTTCCAGAAAGACAAGTATCGGTTTCTCATACGTTCTTTATAATTTTGTCACATTAAATAATACTGCCATTAATCACCAGAAAAATTAGAATTTGCTTTTGCAATTCTATATACATCATGTACATTACCTGTCTTTTGTCTTGTAGTGATGCATGCATACTGTATGTGTGAGTGTGTATTCCATATTCTGTTGTCTTATTATGATGCCTAAGTCAGTTAAGACACATTTGTTCAGTACAACTCCATGTTTGATTGGCTATTGGATAAAAGAGTATAGTGACTCTCATCGGTCTTGGCCAGCTGTCACAGTTGTGTGATGTTAAACTACTCTCCCATTGGTTGATGCTCACTATTAGCCGCTGCTGATGGTAAAGTTATTTTCTTCTATCAGTTATCACTGTAGTATAGTCAGCAAGAAAAAAAAAAACCCTATTCCCCTAGCAATTCTCAGTCAAGCGCGAACCTTTTGCTACCTTACTGTTGGGCTAGGTAACCTTACGAAAGTGTCCCAAAAGAAGTGATATGATACTGGTCGCTATTTTGGTACTTATGACAGTGAAATCAGAAATAAATGTACACCATACTGTACTATACTGCTCAGTGGAGATGAGCCATTGTTCAATTGAATCATGCTTGGCCATAAACCTGGGCAAATCCCAGGATTCAACTTGGTTTAAACCTGGTCCCTTCACCTGCAGACCTTGTGGAGTTGCCTCCCCTGGCCTTGCAGCTGAAGAGCAGCTTCTCAGCCAGCCTCCAAGGGGCAGCAGAGATGCTGGGGCTGGTTGAGGGGCAGGAAGCCCAGCTAAGAAACAAGTTACCCGTGGTCCTCATAGAGTCTCTCGACTCTGACTTTCAAACTCCTCTCTCATACAGCTGGGCAGTAGAGATCTTAAATGGTTGCAGTGTAGTCAGGCTTAGATGCTCCTGTTGTAAATGCTGAGCCCAAAAATGAGAATTCTGTCTTAATTTAGTGACAATATACCCCAATTTACTGTTACTATATACTTTACAAATAAGTAGTTCTTTTTAAATACCTTGTTTCACCTTCTAAGAGGAAGTCAAGAATTTCGGAATTCAGAATTTTAGATGAACTACTCCTTGAAGTCAGCTTGTCGTCATTCTCATTGCATCCCATGCACATTTAGTTTAGAATTAACATCTAAATAATGCAATTCTGATCTTGCGTTGATTATATACAATTTTACATTCAACTTTTACCTCAGGCAAGGAGTCACCTGCCACTGTGTTGAATCTCAAAGCAAGTTCCTCCACACCAAAAAAGAGCAGCAAAAAACTGGTTGCTGATGACGAGGAACCCAAGCTCAGAAAAGACAAATCTAACAGTCCTGGGAAGATTGAAGAAAACACAGCAGTTCCTGAAAAAATAGTGATGGAGGAATATGACGATGATGAATATGAAGACGATGAAGATGTTGTCAGTCGTCTAATTGGTGCATTAACTGAGGAAGATGACGATGATGATGATGACAGAGATGGGTTGTTGAAGAGTGTGGAAAGAAAGTGCCCTTATTGTCCAGATCGATTCCACAATGGCATTGGACTAGCCAATCACATTAGGGGTCACCTGAACCGAGTGGGCGTGAGCTACAATGTTAGGCACTTCATCTCCCCAGAAGAAGTTAATGCCATCGAGAAGAAATTCTCATATCAGAAAAAGAAGAAAAAAGGTGAGGAAACTTTGGAATCTAAATGTGGATTTGCATGTGATTTCTATTTTTATGATACAGAGGACTGTTTCAATGTTGCATTTCTAAATTAGTTCTTATTTTGATACAGTTTTACTTGATTAAAATAATGTTTTAATGTTCCATTGCCATTTGTAGTCGCCAACTTTGACCCATCCACCTTCAGTGTAATGCGATGTGAGTTCTGCAGTGCCGGTTTTGACACCAGGGCTGGTCTCTCCAGTCACGCCCGAGCCCATCTCAGAGACTTTGGCATCACCAATTGGGAAGTCACGGTATCTCCCATTAATATTCTCCGACAGCTTTTTGCCAAGCATCCAAATCTTGTTCTACCCACTGCCTCCACTCATACTCTGCAGTCAAGTCCAGAGCAAAACTCTGACGAAGAGCAAGAGAGCAGAAAAGATATGAAGGATGAGGACGACATGACAGCAGAACCCGACACCTTTTCCTCCGTCTTTCTGAAACAGTGCTGGAAAGAAGAGCACGATATCAGTGAACCAGAGGGTGAGTGCATGGGATTTACTAAATCTGCTTGATTTTTTCGATACTTCTAAAGAGGAAGCCTAAGAGTCCTGTTATAATTTTTTTTAATTTGCAAAGTTCTTTAAGTAACTCCTAAAACTTCTGTTAAAAATAACAATAATGTCATAAAATGTTTGACGGCTGTCACGGTGGTGCAGTGGCTAGCACGATCGCCTCGCAGCAAGAAGGTCGCTGGTTCGAGCCTCAGCTGGGTCAGTTGGTATTTCTATGTGGAGTTTGCATATTCTACCCATGTTTGCATGGGTTTCATCCGGGTGCTCCGGTTTCCCCCATAAGTCCAAAGACATGCCCTACAGGTGAATTGGGTAAGCTAAACTGTCCATAGTGTGTGTGTGAATGATTTGAATGTATGGATGTTTCCCAGTGATGGGTTGCAGCCGGAAGGGCATCTGCTGCATAAAACATATGCTGGATAAGTTGGCGGTTCATTCCGCTGTGGAGACCCCAAATTAATAAAGGGACTAAGCTGAAAAGAAAATGAATGAATGAATGTTTGACAATGTTATTCAAGATTGTGCAAGGTTTCTTTTACTACTCAAATGTAAGGATGTTTGTTTTTGTTGAAGCTCAAGAAGATTATTTGGAAAGTTGTAAAGTCGTACTTGATAACAAGGAGGCTCTGCTCGAGCATTTGGAGTCAATATAAATTATTAAGTGCGTACTGTCCTTTAAAGACCCCCTATTATGCATTATAAAAGGTCATATTTTGGTTTTGGGGGTCTCCAACAACAGGCTGATATCATACTTGCCAACACTCCAGTTTTTCCCGTATTTCAGACCAATCTCTCATTTTGCTATGTCTCCCGGAAAACTCCTGGAATTTCATCCCCCCAGCTTCTCAGCCTTCAGTTCGCATACCTGCCCCCCACCTCTCTTCAGTCTTCAGTTTGCGCTGCACATCAACCCCCTCCCCAGCTCTTCAGTTCTCGCCTCCTTCTCCAATCATTATCTTATAATATACGTATACTTTTACCTAATTATCCCAAAGACTCCCATATGATTTGTTACCAAACCCCTCCTTAGTGTGGTGCTAATCTGTGCTGATAGGTCCTATGACTAAGTCTGTTGTGATTGGTCAACTGGGTTCAGCGTGAGACGAAGAGAAGCGCTCAACATGGTTATGAAGTAGTTAGAGCACAGAGTATATGCATGAGCTCAGTGCAGGAGTGCATTAAAGCAATGCAGTTAAACATCAGTATATTCCTCTATCCTTAACCATAACCCCAAGTAATATCAACGACACACATTCAGTATTAATCCATACAGTGGCAAAAGCTGAACTATTTTGAAAATTGACTGCGCCACGTGTGTGAGGAACAGCTGATGGTGGCCAACGACAAACAGCAGGAGATCGCGAGCACAAACGCATTTAAATTTACCAATTGAAGAAGCAGGCATCGCGTTTTTAACGTGGTTTTGGACGCAATATGTGAATAACCCATGCAGATTTAACCTGAGAGAGACATTACAATCACTGATCTATGATAGATAAGTGATTACAAGCCGCGCAGAGCGATAAGAAATTACAACACACAATTAAATACATATTTTGCAAACTACAGAAACTATTTTAATCACGCTTACATGTTCTGGAGAATGACTTACAGGATCTGGAGGAAGAAGAAACTGGTCCATATAAACCGTGTAACAGTTACTGACAAATCCCATACATTAGTAGTCTTCGCTGATCCTTTCTTTAATAACAAACGATAAAAAATTTTGATAAAAAATTTATCAGAAAAATGACAGGAGCAAACAGAGCACATGGTATACTGTGGTGTTGTTGGGCACCTATGGTAAAAAATCTACTTTTCAAGCCGTTTGGAAAGACATGTGTGTAAGTATAGTGTATAGACCGTCATATTGGGGTGATATAAACACACCCAGTCCTTTTTCAATTTAGCAAAATAAAACGGTGAACCAATTGGATTGGTTTTCAGAGCTAGCGCAACTTGACGTAGGAGTGCGGTCCCCCCGCCCACCAATATTGATTGACAGGCGCGTCATCATATCCTCAGTTTGTTGATTCACGTCTGCCATTTTCAGCGCGAGTCAAAGCGAAATCGCTAAAGGAACACCCTTGCTCTATTTTCAGAAGTAAGGCTTATTGGGCTCAACACAAGATCAATATTCTCCACATTATCACTCTAATCGGAATTATTGGTTGTATCTTTAAGTAAGTTTGCAAACATGTGTACTTTTCATTGCGTCTACCTTAAACTTCAGCCGTTTGCATTTCTTACGTTCACAGAAGCTCCCTGTGATCTTAACTAGCTGCAGCCGGAAAAGTGCAAGCGCGTTGCATAACAAACTTGCCTGCAGGTCCCACACCAGAAGCGCCGCTCTGCGTGGCGCGACGTTGACGCAGCGCTATGCATTTTGGAGTGCTGACCGTAGGTTTCTGTCAGGGTAAACACAATGGCGCTTCAAGCCAGGCGGCTGGGCGCCGCGGACAGCCGCCGTTGTGTTTACCCTGATGGAGGCCTGTGCTTGGATTTCTAGAATGCGTGGCACGACGATTCAGGACGCTTCATGTTTCTGCTGCGCCATAGAGAGTGTCTGGTGTGCCGTGTCGCAGCACATCCGGTACCTCAGTCAAAGTTTATTCAGTGTGTGTGGTTATTAGTATCGGTGTACAAGCTCGGCACTTAAAACTAGCACACAGTTGTCTGTAAAACTATACAAAGACACAAATAATTTTGTACTCTCTGCTTGGTCTGGGTCCGAGTCATACATGTACGGCTGAATGCTGATCCTCTCACTCCTGCTCCGTCTCACAGTCTGCCTGTCTGTTGCTAAACACAGAGCGGGTGAGCTCTTGGCTCCGCCCCCTTGATACGTTGGGCGGGAAGCCCGAAACTAATTTTCATGTGGAGCAACACACCTCTAAAACAGCGAGCTGCGTACACGCCCCCAACATAACACTTTTAAACACATTATAATAAAAACATTTGAACTGTGTGTTGAACTGAACCAAAACTGGCACACTCAGAAGAACCATAATACTAATATTAAATCATAAAACAGGGGTAAACTATGTGCCCTTTAACTCTTTATTCCCCAAAGCGCAGTGTCTACCCATCTCTCAGTGATAGTAATCTTCACGTCATGATCAATCCTATGATCCCTCGCACTCCACTAGTGTCTGAAGGGAAAGGCACGTACACGTTACTGAATCCGGCACTTCATATTTGGGGATGTATATCGACATTAACACGTACAGGCAAAAGATCCGAACAAAGGAGGAATTATTCATTTGACTCTGAGCCGACTCAATAGAATCAATAGTTTTAAACATGGTGCACGGTGCAGTTTCATGTTTAAACCTCAGCTGGATGTTTCCATTCTCTCAGAGCTGTTACACACTCCATGAATGGTAGCTTTCAAAAACACATAATAGGGGCTCTTTAAAGGATATTGTTTACCCCAAAATAAAAACTTAGACCTTTAAAGATGTAGTTGAGTGTTTGGTTCTTGACTCATAAAGTGCATCATAGTTTTTAAATGCATCATCAAAAATCAGTGTCTACTGGGACTAGTTTTTTAAAGTAAGTGGCTGCAAACAATTCATATGGGCTGAAATAAAACAAACAAGTTAAACTTGGTAATGTTCAACTTAACTTTGTTTGTGTAAATTATAAATTTAAACCTGTATATAAATAGTTTGCAACCACTTACTTTAAAAAAAAAAACAGTACAATCCAATGAATATTCAGTGTACTATATGGTACAATTGAGTTCTTAGGAAGTAAAATTATCAGTCTTAGGAGTAAATATTCACTGTGTGACAAGAAGCTCTCACATGCTCTGGACCGTAATACATGTTAAAAAATAATGTTCTTGTACTTTATTTTGTACATTTTGTTTTACTCTCAAAGTGCTGGTAGCTGTTGAATTGCATTTTATGAATCACTAAGTGTCACAGAAAAAACAACAACAAAAATAATCTGCAGATGTTTTACCGAAGTCAAAAACTAGCTGTGTTTTGGATGGTCTGAAAGTTAGCAAAAAACAAAGTTTTCCTTTTTAGGTGCACTTGAAAACGGTCATAAAGTAGTTAATTTCAAGTGTTAAAACTGAAATGGGGAGGCATGGTGGCTCAGTGGTTAGCACTGTCACCTCACAGCAGGAAGGTCGCTGGTTCAAGCCTCTGCTGGGTCAGTTGGCATTTCTGTATGGAGTTTGTATGTTCTCCCCATGTTGGTGTGGGTTTCCTCCGGGTGCTGCGGTTTCCCCTACCGTCCAAAGATATGTGCTATAGATGATTGCCCGTAGTGAGTGTATGGGTGTTTCCCATTACTGGGTTGCATTGGCGGTTCATTCTGCTGTGGTGACCCCTGATAAATAAGGGACTAAGCCTAAGGAAAATGAAGAAATTAAACTGAAATGTTAGTTATGATATGATTTGTTGTGAAAATGTAGGATAAGTGTTAGCAAGAGTGCTAAATCAGACTAAATTACCCTACAGCGGCTTCACTTTTGACCCATTTTCCTTCTTGTCTTAGGTTTTGGCTGTGTTTACGAGGTGTATGAAACATTACACATGTACATAAAGTTCATACTCATTACTTGGACTTTAAATTTATTTGCTGCTATTTCCTCATCAGACTATGTTAGCATGACCAATATTTGCTTCTTGTTTTAATGGTGTAAATGTTTTGGCTGTCTTTTCTGAGGTGCATGAAACAATATATAAAGTTTATAGTCTCATTCATTACTTTCACTTTAAATACATTTGCTACTATTTTCTCATAATGGTTATTGGTCAGTCCAAAGAGAGAGAGAGAGAGAGAGAAAAAAAAACAGTAGCCTACTTTCTTGTGCTTGGCACTACTTGCCCTGGGATCCGTGTCAGGCTGTTCTGAAAGCAGTTGTAAAGATTGTGCAGAACACTTGCTAATTTCTTAGCGCAATCCTTATTACTGTAATTGATGTCGGGCATTTAATATTTAGCCCAGTCTCCGCCTTTTCTCGGTTCGTCACGCCTTGGTGCGTTAGTGCATGTGTGCGGGGCAAAATGGCTGCTTCCACCTCCCCGCAGACACAAACAATAGCGGAAAAATTGTCTGACTGTAGGTGCTGTAATAAGTCCGATGCGCCGCAGCCGCTGAATGGTGAGTGCATGCACTTCCGCGCCGTGCATGAGCTTGCATGAGAGATGCACACACGCTCGGAGCTTTGCCGCTCTTAAATCTTGCATGGCATGCAATCGTGTTAACATTTAAGACAAGCTCCTGTCACAACCGATGTGCGCTTTAAATCACTGATATGGCAGAAAAATGTCCAGTGAGAGACAGCGCGCGCACAAAAGCCACTCATTCCCCTGCTCTCAGAACACTTTTCGATCTGAAAAGTGATTTTGTGGTGATGTGACGTGTTTGGGTACTTATTAAGCGCAGTTTTGGATGTCCTGTCAATATGACGGCTTTTTTTCAGTGCCCATATGTCTTTATGATTGCTGAAATTAGGCTGAGTCTTCGCCATTTTACTTGAGGTGCTTTTTTTAATGTTGTAATGGAGCGCGTCTGCGCTTTTTCGTCTCTTGGTGACCATTTCGCGCACTTCCACAAAAATATGTTTAAAACAAGACAACTGACAGCACTGCTTATTTCCTTTTATGATAAGTGTAATAT
This sequence comes from Danio rerio, assembly GCF_052040795.2. Taxonomy (NCBI): domain Eukaryota; kingdom Metazoa; phylum Chordata; class Actinopteri; order Cypriniformes; family Danionidae; genus Danio; species Danio rerio. The sequence goes on from NC_141023.1 coordinate 12,864,459, forward strand.
TCTGCTTTAATTTAAAGTCTTTTGTCTGTTTTTACCCTCTGGTTATTTCATACAATGCATGTCATCACAGAGGATTTTCAGTTTTAGTCTGAGGAGGAAAAGGGCTGATGTTGCTAGAATTGGGACTAGGACAGATCAAATGACAGAAGACTGAAACGCCCACCGCAGGAACGCTTATTATATTGAATATGCTGAGAAGAGCAAGACCAGCAGGGGCTTCAAAAGAAAATCACAGTGTGCTGCTTCAGTCTTGTACAGTAGTCCTGTGAAATTTGCCCTTTGTAGTAAATGAAGTATGTGCATCTAGTTGTTGGGTTTGAAAAGTCAACTCTATATAACTTTTAGGTCAGACAACCTGTTGTTTTAAGATCTAATTGTCTGTTAGAGTCCTTAAAGGGATAGTTCAGTCTAAAAAAATGTATTTGCTCACTTTTTTACTTGCCTTCAAGTGGTTCCAATGCTTAAAACACTTCATTTTTTCTGTTAAACTCAAAAGAAGATATTTAGAAAAATGTTAGAAACCTGTAACCATTGAAAAAAGTTACTGATTGCAGGTTTCCAACTTTTTTTTAACTACTTTTGGGTTCAATGGAAAAAAAGAAACTCAAACAGGTTTGTCGGTGAGTAAATAAGAGAATTTTCAATTTTGGGTGAACTACCTCTTTAACCCTTGTGCACTGTTCAGGTTGATTACTCTTGTTATGTTCGGGATGAAAACATCCACTAAATTAAACTGCAGTAAAAATGCATCTGATATATATATATATATATATATATATATATATATATATATATATATATATATATATATATATATATATATATATATTATTTTTGCATAAATCTGTTAATCAACCTCAGTCCTGATCAAACCACTAAATTGTTTAGAAGTAATGACAGAATTTTAACTGTTTAATTGCCAAGCTCACAAATTTTGTGACTGATTTGGTGAAAAAAGGGCTGATGTTGCTAGAATTGTGATTAGGACAGATCAAATGACAGAAGACTGAAACGCCCACCACAGGAACGCTTATTATATTGAATATGCGGAATAGAGCAAGACCAGCAGGGGCTTCAAAAGAAAATCACAGTGTGCTGCTTCAGTCTTGTACAGTAGTCCTGTGAAATTTGCCCTTTGGAGTAGTTGTTGGGTTTTAGAAGTGAAAACTAAGCAGCTTTTAGGTCAGACAACCTGTTGTTTTAAGATCTAATTGTCTGTTAGAGTCCTTAAAGGGATAGCAGTTCACTCCATATATTGTAATTGCTCACTTTTTACTTGCCTTAGTAGCTTAATGAGCTTCCTTTTTCCGTTGAACACAAAAGAAGAGATTTAGAAAAATGTTAGAAACCTGTAACCATTAAAAAAGTGAATGTTTACAGATTTCCAACCTTTTTTTAAAAGTACTACTTTTGGGTTCAGTGGAAAAAAGAGGGATCGTTCACTCCAAAAAATGTATTTGCTCACTTTTTACTTGCCTTAGTAGAGCTTAATGAGCGTCCTTTTTCTGTTGAACACAAAATAAGATATTTAGAAAAATGTTAAAGTGAATGGTTACAGGTTTCCAACCTTTTTTAAAAGAATTGCTTATGGGTTTAATACTTTAGGGACTGAAGTGCTGCTTCAGTCTTGTACAGTAGTCCTGTTGAATTTGCCCTTTGGAGTAGTTGTTAGGTTTGAGAAGTGAAAACTAAACAACTTTTAGGTCAGACAACCTGTTGTTTTAAGATCTAATTGTCTGTTAGAGTACTTAAAGGGAAAGTTCACTCCAAAAATAGTTGTATTTGCTCACTTTTTACTTGCCTTTTACTTGCGTTCCTGTGGTGGGTGTTTCAGTCTTCTATCATTTGATCTGTCCTAGTCACAATTCAAGCAACATCAGCCTTTTTTCACCAAATCACTCACATAATTTGTGAGCTTGGCAATTAAAAAGTTAAAATCCTGTACATTTTTTTTAAAAAACAATTTAATAGTTTTGATCAGGACTGAGGTTGATTAACAGAAAAAAGTATTTATCTGATGCATATTTTTTTATTACAGCAGTTTAATTCAGTGGATGTTTTAAGACATAGAATCACCCCAGAGTGCATGTAAACATCCCCAGCAGTACGTAAGGGTTAAAGTACTGCAATAGGATGTTGAGGAAAACCATAATAAACCCTTAACACTGATGTATTTGTAGCATTTAGCCGAAAGAAAGGGTAAAGTGTGACTCCAATAAATATGAGAGGAAGATTGTTCAGTTCAAGCAAGAACCTGATTTGAATTGTTAAGGCTTTTTAAAGATTTATTAAATTATATATAACATATAAAGGGTGTCTTTTCACATGTGCTCTTTCAAAATGACCCGGTCAGCTAACTTGCATTTAAACTGATTGTGAGTATTTTATTTTTAAATGATTTTTGTGGTTTAACTTCAATTCAGAAATGTGTGTTTTTGCATTTTCAGGTGGGGAGGGGGCTGAGGATGATGAGGAGGAAGATGATGATGATGAAACCCAAATGCCCCTTACAGATAAGTTGTCCACAAGTCCAGGACACAAGACTCTGTTTTCTTTAGATGAAGAGAGCCCTGAATCCAAAGACACAGACCCCAGAGGTAATACGAATTTTAATCTCTTCTTTTATCTGTTTTATGTCTACTTTTAGTCTATTTTTCTGTTAGTTGTCAAATAAATCAACAGTTGTTTAAATATAGTCTATATAATATAGTCTAAATATATACTATGGAAATAAACCTCTTGCATTTCAAAGTAATGTGGAGAAAATCTGCACATAAATTCACTGTTTATTTACACTTTACAATAAGGTTATATTAGTTAATGTTAGTTAATGTATTTACTAACATGAACAACCAATGAACTACATTTATTACAGTGTTTATTCATTCGTTAATGGTAATAGAGTTATCTGTTAGTTCATGTTAACTCATTGTTTATTAACTAACAATAACAAGCATGTGTTTGGATTTTAATTATGAAATAGTAAATGTTAAAGTATGAAATGCTGTACTAGTATTGTTCATTATTAGTTCATGTTAATAATAAAATAACTAACATTAACTAATGAAACCTTTTCGTTAGGTGTGACTAGTTATCTTCAAAAAACATCTGAAAACGGTTGACAATTTGTCATTTTAAGATCTAATTGTCTGTTAGGGTGCTTAAAGGGATAGTTTAGTCCAAAAAATAATTTGCTCACTTTTTACTTGCCTTCAAGTGGTTCCAAAGCTTATCGAGCTTCCTTTTTTTGTTACACACAAAAGAAGATATTTAGAAAAATGTTATAAACCTGTAACCATTGAGAAAAGTGAATGCTTTCAGTTTTTTTTTTAAAGAACTACTTTTGGGTTCAATGGAAAAAAGAAACTCAAACAGGTTTGTGAGTTAGTAAATAAGGACAAAATAGTACAATCTGTTTGAACTACCACTTTTCAAGTGCATTTTTTCCGGTACAAATAGGAAAAATAAATGTAATAATTACTATTAAATGTTCTTAAAATGACAATATCGAGACTTTTCAAAGCTATCGTCTTTGGTTGCATTTGCGACCATCACCAAAGAGACATAAAAAAGCAGCTTACCTTCTTCCGTGCTTCTCCTAAACAGATGTCACACATTATTCAGACAATCATACACAATTAGTGCTATTGAAGGCTAAAGGCATGCAAGGTGGGTCCAGATTCAGAATCATGTCTGTGACAATATATTGCACTACTTATTGTGACAGACCAACATACAGTATGAATAAGTGTTGATCGGTCCTGAATCACGATTTCTCTGTTTCACAGGCTCCAACCTGTTGAAATGCAGTGTTTGTGGTGCTACCTTTGAGACACGTCGTGGTTTGTCTACCCATTCCCGCTCTCACCTGCGGCAGCCGGGCATGGGCATGTCTGAGAACAGCAGAGCGCCAATTGATCTCCTCTACCAGGCTACCAAGCATCATTCCAGAGATGCGCAATCACCTACGAAGCGCAAACAGCACGTCCCTGTTGTTCCTGTACCTAGCCCCATGAAAGACATTGAAACTGAAGAAGGACTGTCGGACACAAAGCCTCCTGTCATGTTCTCAGCTATTAAAGTTTCCCCTTCTCCAACAACTCCATCTACAGCTGGCTCCCTGCCTTCCTCTCCATTTGTAAAGTCTCGGTCCCCTTCCCCCGTTCTAAGAAAGGCTCCCATCTCTTCGCTGTTACCTGTGTCTTCCCCACTGCGATCCCAGGAGCATAAGATCTTAGGAAAGAGCCAGTCTACAAACCCCTCCGGTCCGACCAAACCATTCTGGGCACCACAGGACACGGACGCCCCATTGAATCTTAGTAAGAAAGCATCTCATGTGCTAAATCAGGGGTTGTCGGAGTCTCAATTCAAAGGTCCAAATCTGAGCAACTATAAAAGGATTTAAATGCATTTTACATTTAATAATACAATGACCAGATTCAGGTTAAAAGTAACAGAGCAAAATAAAGATTTGAGAAATGGCACCTTGGCCCAATCCCAATTCTAGTTTTGTACCCCTACCCCTTCCCCTTGGCCCTTGAAACAAAGTGTAGAGGGGAAAGACTTCAAAATTTACCCCTAAGAAATGGGACATCACTACAACATCTGCACACGTCATCGTGATCTCTTGCTTCATATGAGATTGATGATCGCGACTGCTGTAGTTAATCCAGTTGCGTTATTCTTTTGGTATTTACCTTGAGGAAATCACTGAAGGCAATAATATTATGTTATCATAACGATTTAATGTGGCAATAAGATCGCAACTAAATTGCACATTTACATAGAGGCCATATTCATGTAAACACACCAAAAACAACATTAACATTATAGCAGACACTGTAAAAGCCCATTCCCAACCACTAGACTTTTCTGACAGGGTATTCGAGCGTCTTTGAGTGTCAGAATGTTGTGAGACTGCTATACATGAGCAATGATTATGGATTATAGATAGCGAAATTTAGCCGTTTTATTTTTTAAAGCATGACGGTAAAACACGAACGCGGTTATGAATATATTAATGTGCTTGTTTGTCGTAAAAATCTGTACTAATGAAGAAAAATAATAATTTGTGCATCTCCTTGCTTCAGGTTGCAGCTATACTGCCGTCGTATATCTCCATTTCAAGAGGGGTATCTAGCCCTTCCTAAGAGAATTGCGACACCCCATTCACATGAAATGTTAACTCTTAGTTTCATAGTGGTTTCAGTGTGCATTTCCGAAAACCATTGTTAGCAAACTAAGGTTGCAAGTTGTGTTGTTACAAACATAGTTTGTTGATTAGGCGTTTCCCAAATCTATCGTTCCAATGGAGTTTTGCAAACTGCGTCACAAACTTGTATGTTTGCAACTACACCTCTGGAGCTGCAGTTAGAAACACAGTTCCTGGCTGTGTTCTATTTCCAGTTATCCCCCCTATGGCCTATTCATTTAGAACATTCTAACATTTAAACTTGGAATTATTTTTAAAATAGCATTAAGGTAATCTCTCTTAGGTGTAATTCGCTTTCAAAGAATTTTTACAGTTCAGTTTTAGCGATGTACATATTGACAATTGCACTCCCTTCGCAGTGCACTTAGAAAACATTAATGTCATTTTGAACACTGCCGTGGCTCATGATGAAAGCTATAGGTGACTAATCAGGGTATCTTCTGTCCAATCCATATCCGTTTCCAAACAGAAAAAGAAAAATAAGGAAAAAGAATGTTTTTCCGTTTTTCATTTGCTCACAAGAATCGAAAAAGCGAGATTTTGACTCGATATTTGTTTTTTTAATTTAGGGTAGGAAAATGGATAAACAACTTCAAAATTCATTATGCACATGTAGGCGGTGCTGAAACACCAACTTTCCTTTGATTGGTCAACCAAATCTGAGCTTGTGACGTAGCCCTCAAACAAAGAGCGTTCTGTGGACCAACACCCAGGCTTTTAACTATTATTATTATTTAATTATATAAATAAACTAAGTTTACATATTCTGTCATTTGATCAGTTAGCAGCCTTTTAATCATTTCAATTTTAAGTAGGTTATTTATTAAGCATCTGTTCTGTACATCAGTGGTTCTCAAAGTGGGGGTTGGGACCCCTAAATGGTCGTGGGACAATAAAGAGGGGTCGCCTGGTGATTTCCAAAAATCTGTTTATTTTTATTAAACCATAAGATTTACCTTATATTGTCCATAACCTACTGAAGAGAAAAAATAGTTCTTTATAGTTACTATATACTGTATAGATACTATTATAGTTTATAGTTCTATTGGTTGCGACCCCTGGGGTAATTTATTATATTAAAGACACAGCAACAGTGTCAGATGCAGCAGATTGATTTTATAACACCAGGTTAAACTTTCTGGCCCGTTTACAGCACTGACATACATTAAAAAAAATTAACTAAGAATAGACTTGGGTCTATTGGTGTATGTGAGCCATTGCATGTAATATCTCTGTTTTTATAGCCACCTCAGAGGATATTGGGGGTCATGAGTCACTGGCATTGTCATTTTGGGGGCCGCGGGCTGAAATGTTTGAGAACACCTGCTGGATATGACATGGCCTTGTTAGTTAGAACATCTCTGCAGTGGTTAGCATGTGTCAAATTGTTTAAGTAGACTTTTCAAAAAATAAACAAACATTATCCTACTTAATCATCAGCATCTTCATCATAATTAATATTATTATTAAAATATGATTATATTCATTTCCTACTAAAAATGTATATAAAATTTAATTTCTTAATAAATAGCCTCATTATTTATTTATATGTTTTATATATAGGAAATTAGAATACTCGTTAGCTTTTGTAAGTGATTTTATGTTTTAGAACATAATAAGGAATATTCTCAATAATATTTGTAAAGGAAACATTTACATATATTTCAATTAATATGGAAAACGAGTGCATGTTTTTATTAAAACTAATATTAGATTTTTTGAAACAAAGAAACTATGGGGTTCTTCTCTAACCCCCCATTCACACGAGGCTTTAGCACCAATGCTTGACAGAGGGCGTGTCTGAAGTTGGGGCTGACTTGATCGTCATAGCAGTGTTAGCAAATGAAATCAGTCAGCAATCGGCCACTGTCTGAGCTGGTGTATTTGCATACAGCAATCTGATTGGCTCACGCTTCCGTCGCCGCTTGAAAAGTTGAGAAAGTCCCAACTTCTGCAGCAAGCAACGCCACTGAAGTGGCGCAGACGTGTCCACAATGCAGTTCGGCAACGCCTGACGTCGCCCATTTAAAGTGAATGGGAAGCGTTGAACCTGACACCCAGTGTGAATGGGGCCTAAAGAAGTTGTTACTTCACCCTGTTTAGAGCATCATTATGTGCATTTTACGTTATATCTAACGTGATTCAAATGATGGATTTGTGACAGAGAAACTACAGGTTTTGGGAAACACTCGTCACTAGTGATGCAACAATTATAGATTTTGGTTGCACGATTATAGTCTGAGGAATAATCACGGTTTCACAGTTATCACGATTATTATGGATTCATTCATTTTAAAACACTACTAGTTTAGAGAAATAGCATGAAAACTCTTTATATTTTAAAGTGTGATTGTTTTTTTTTTTTCGGTGCTTAATAACCAATTAATACAGTGCAAACAATAGTCTATTTCTCTTTGGACTTAAAAATAAATGAAAAAAAGGTTTTTGGCACTTAAACATGAAAAAATGAAAAAATGAACAACAGAACAATGAATAAATTAATAAATTAATACATTTATTTATTTATTCATTTATTGTTTAATAAAAAATTGAAACATTGTTTTCCAGTTGTAGCCGCGCTTCATTCTAGAAATGTATAGTTTATCTAAAGTAATGTTTACAAACTAGATAGTATACTATGACCAGGGATACAATCAAAAGCGACATTTTGTGTCTGCCGGTTTGTTTGTTTTTGCGGGAGTTCCATTGACATTTTCCCTCAGGTTAATTCTGACCAATCGAAAAGCAGTTTAGGAAATACGTTGAACAACATCTGGCCAATGAGTAATGTGTATGTTGTCACATGACTGCCTTTTGGTTCTTTTCAACTGGTTCAGAACCAAGGCAATCAGTGTGGTGTGAAAAGGACCCAAAAACGGCAAGAAAATGCTACAATGCATCATTTGTTGCCCTTGGTCCGGACCAATTGAACTGAAGCACAGATGTGAAAGTATCCCTAATCCCTCACACACAATCACTACTGTTAAAACATGAAATAGGGGTGGATCCAGATTAGATTCTCTCCAGATGTGGTCCAGAGTCAAGACTTCGGGAATCCCTTTGCTAAATGCTAATAAAATATTTGTAGTGTTGTGGTCCTCAATTTTCTTCTTGTGCATATAATTTTCTGTTCCTTTCTCTCTTTTCTAGCGATGGACATGGACTCTAAAGACATTATTTGCCAGTTGTGTGGCGCATGGTTTGAAACAAGAAAAGGCCTCTCGAGTCATGCTCGTGCTCATTTGCGCCATTTTGGAATTGAGTACTCAGAATCCAAGGGCTCCCCCATTGACCTGCTCAACCGGTTCATCTTAACTGATGACTTTAAGCACAGAGCCAATTCTTTTCTTTCTGATGGTCCCGAAGACCTGAGGTCCCAGAAGACTAGCATAACCTCCCTCTTACCCTCCACTTCGTCCTCTAAGAGGCCTCTTCCCTCCAGTCCTGTCCTATACAAAACAGCAGCCTCCCCTTTGAAGACAACCATTGGCTCCAAAGCTACCTCATCCACCCACACCCTACTGGGCCCACCGAAGAAGAAGCTGAAACCCTCTGCTTTACAGGTCCTTCGTTTCAGTGATGGAGAAATGATGTCCTTTCCTATAGGTAAGTGTTTTTACATGATCTTTGGAAGAGATTTACTACAAATCACACCATGCTACCTTGAGAAGACATGCTTGACACAATCACTGTTTGTTATTTCAACTGCAGTTGAGTTTGTGATTTGAGTTCGATTAATCGTCCAGCCCTAGTTAATGCATGTCCTTGTCTGTTGTTTGGTCCATTTGTGACATGAGGTAATATTTATGTCTAAACTAATATAAGATTGTTCTGTAAACTTCTGCTAGAGCCGTTGAAAGATGTGAGCTGCGAGTTCTGTGGAGAACTTTTCGAGAATCGCAAAGGCCTCTCCAGCCATGCTCGATCCCACCTGCGTCAGCTTGGGATCACCGAATGGTCTGTGAACGGGTCACCTATTGACACTCTAAAAGAGATTATAGTACGCAGAGGCCTACCAACTATCATGCCTCTGAAGTCCCCCAAATCCCCTTCTTCTCCAAGCCCAGGACTGCCTCGTCACATGCTCCAGTCCTCTTCCCCGTCAGGGAATATTATTGGCCGCTTGCCTTTTCACTTTGCCAAAACACCAAACCATGACCAGCCTGCTATTCACAAAATGTCACCCTCAACATCCACCACCAGTTCTCCGCCAATAGTGGACCTGGTTAAACCAAAACCAGAGCCTGAAATTGTGGAAGTTACCATGAAAGGATCAGACATGGGAGCAGATGAACACTACAGCCCCGAGCCACTACATTCCAGTTTAATCTCTTCAGATAATGTTTATCCAGTCAACTTGGGTACGTTTTTCCCCCCTCACATACATAATGCTTGTTTAGCTTTATTATTTATAATTAATCTGGTAGACTTGGAATTATCCTCATTTTACAACTTCCCTAGAGTAAAACAGTAGAGTTATACCTCTTTTAATCCATTCAGCCAGTCTCCGGGTCTGTCTGGAACATATTTAGCTTAGCTTAGCTAAGACCAGCCAATCGCATTAGATCTTTAGCATCTTGCCTGGAAAAAAAGAGCTTGACTCTTTCGTAGTTACTTTGTGTACAAAGAACTGATGGAAATGAAAATGTTTTATTTTCTAGAACATCTAGACCAGGGGTCTAGAATCCCAGTACCAGGTCATGAAAAAGTTTCTACAGGCCCTCAAGAATGCAAAATTACGCTATATGAAATCCCATTTCATTGTGGGCTTTCCAGTACCCGAAAGCACCATAACAATTTATGTTAAACATTTCTAAACATTTTCTACAAGGGTACAAACACAGCATCGCAATCAGGATCTGTTTGCATTGCTTTGCAACATATTCTAGATGCGCCGACTGTCTTTATAAGATTTAGCCAATTACCCCCATGAGGAGTTGTATTTGTTTGTTTTAGTTTGTTGTTGTATACATTTGTGATATAGATGTAATTTCACATACATACCAACCAAAATACATCACCTGTTTTATTTTGACTTAGATGCTAATGACCCATTCCAATTCAGTGGTTTATGCAAGGTAACCCTGCTAAAAAATCCAGCTTAAACCAGCCTAGGATGTTTGGCTGGTTTCCAGCAATTAACAGCCTAGTTTTAGCCGGACAGGCTGGGAGATGACCAGCTAAAACCAGCTTGACCAGCCTAGCCAGGCTGGGAGCCCAGCCAAAACCAGCTATGTTCAGCTTAAACCAGGATGATCAAGCTGGTTTTAGATGGTTTTAGCTGGTCCCTTTCCAGCCTGACCAGCTAAGACCAGGCTGGCAATGGCTGGGAACTAGCCTGGAAGTGGCCAAAACCCCTCTAAAACTAGGTTGGTTGACCAGCTAAAACCAGCCAACCATCCTAGGCTGGTTTAAGCTGGATTTTTTAGCAGGGAAAATTGCTCCCGCCAGACCCGGAGATCGGCTAAATGGATTCAGAAATGGTAAAACTCAACTGTTTACCTCTAGGTGACTTGTAAAATGCAGTGATGGGTCGTTCTTGAAAAATTCGTTCAGTTTGAATAAATTTTTTATGTGACTCGAGAATGATGAGTCCTCTCAGGGAGTTTGTTCGCGTATGCGCACATTTGTGCAGGTGGGGTAGAAGATAAGTACTTTTTTTGAGTCTTAATTGGGTTTGAGTGGTTCGTTCATCATGGGAAAGACAGAAGCCAATTATATGCAGTCAGAGCCAGAAAAAGATTCAATCCGTTCATCTCTCGAGTCCTTTTTTGGAGTCATCTCTCTTTACATGCTATCACATGATGAACGGAAAACTCAAAAACCTGAAAACTCGAAAGACGAAATAATCATGGGTTCTATCCTGTGCTTTGGTTAAGCTTATATGGGACTGTGTAATGTGAACGAACGACCCAAATTTGAAGATGTGACCTGACCTAATCAGACAAGACTTAGGTTAACAATGAAGGATTATTTTCTCTTCCTTACAGCATTCTAGTTATGATTTGTTTGTAATGTGATCAACTTTTTTGCTAGTTATAGATGTGTTTGGAAGTGACCAGTAACATTTTAATAAAATTTTGGCAAATTGAACCGATTCATTCACCTAGATGAACGAGACTCAAGGGTCCGAGTCAGTAAGATGAACTGCCAAACTTCCCATCTCTAGTAAAATGAGACCATTTACAAAAAAAGAGGAGCGTTCCTTTTAGGGTTGTCACGATAAAGAAATTCAGTACTAATCGATACTGAAATTTTAAAAACGTCCATTCCCCGCTAACATTTGAGCACTGTTGAACGAGTTCTTAAACACTGCTGATTTGCCATTGTGTTCACGTGCTCAACAGAAATGACTGTGATTGGCCATGAAGTTCATCAGTTCACCGAACTCACCGCTGTTTACTGAGTGTAAACACAGATACAAAGACACTGGAGAGTTTTAAAGTCACGTCGATCTGCTGGTTTGTTTATAAACTGGCATACGAGTGATCCTCTAATGAAATGTGGCTTTAAAACGCTCCAGTGTCCCTGTATCTGTGTTTACACTCAGTAAACAGCGGTGAGTTCGGTGAACTGATGACCTTCATGGCCAATCACAGTCGTTTCTGTTGAGCACGTAAACACAATAGCAAATCAGGGCTGTTTAACAATGCGCTCAACAGCGCTCCAATGTTATGGACGTTTTAAAAAATTCAGTATCGATTGGTACCAAATTCCAAAATTGTGACAACCCTAGTATCCCCAACTCAATCTGTTGTTTTTCCTCCCGTCTTTCCTCCGACAGTTATGACTCAGGAGAAGGAGCCTTCGCGTGATATTCGCTGTGAGTTCTGCGGTGAATTCTTCGAGAACCGCAAGGGTTTATCAAGCCATGCGCGCTCACACTTGAGACACATGGGAATCACAGAGTGGTCCGTGAACGGCTCACCCATCGACACGCTGTGGGAGGTCATGAGGAGACAGGGCAGCACTCCTGCATCGGTTGCTTTAGGCATAAAGGAGGAACCAGGACAAGATGGTAGGATTTCATTGAGCAGTCCAGGCTATCAAACCTCTGCCCTGTCCCGAAAATCACCTCTAAATCTGCTCCACTCTGGTTCACGGCTGCATAAGCACGGGCTGGGAAGCATAGGCCTCTCCCCTGCTTTACCTGTGGGGAAACTTTTCGGAGTTCTTCCACTAAAGAAGAAGGTGCTAGTAGAGGAGAAACATCCCGGAGAAAAGACTCTGCTTGTGCAATCGAAAGACTTCTCGTCTCCCCCACAGGACTATTCATTTAAGGGTAAAACCTCAGCTGAGAAACATGGAGTAGGCCAAATGGGTAAGGCTGTATTTTTGTAGTACTCCTTATTTGGTGTTTCTCTATGACTTTGTTTATTAGGTCAGTCAGTGTCTGTGGTGCTTTCTTGTTTGCAAAAGAATGGCTATATATATCGTCACCATGAAATTATTAGGTTTTATCTGCTTTCTAAATGATTTTGAGAAATTGAGCTTCAAAGTTTTGCATTCTATATAGCAAACAGTATGTGTGTAACAATTGTTTTTTAAATAAAAAGTCTTAAAAAGTACACAACTTTAAAAAAAAAAACATCCCATAATGTATATAAGATGTCATTTAATTAGAAACTGTCAATAACTCAATTTTGACAAAAATGTCAGATTGGCAATTTCTGTACCATAATACAGTTTGACACTCCAGAAAACTATAACGCTGTTTGTTTTACTTTTTTTTTCTTTGCTCAATTGTATTTATCTTTGCTTACAATTTGTTTATTATTTTTTATCCATGATTCATTGCCCTACAAAATCACCACAATCAGTCTAAATTCAAGACTTCTTTCCAAAATAGTGCTATTAAATCATCTGGTGAAATTGCATTAATATTGCAATCCATATCGCAGAATAACATTGCAATGTCCAATTTTTTTTCCCCATTATCGTGCAGCCCTAATATATACACACATACAGTTGAAGTCATAATTATTAGCACCCTATTTGAATTTCTTTTTCTTTTTTAAATATTTCTCAAATGATGTTTAACAGAGCGAGGAAATTTCCACAGTATGTCTGATAATATTTTTTCTTCTGGAGAAAGTCTTATTTGTTTTATTTTGACTAGAATAAAAGCAGTTTTGAATTTTTTAAAACTCCTTTTAAGGTAAAAATAATTTTTTCGATAGTCTACAGAACAAACCATAGATATACGATAACTTGCCTAATTACCCTAACCTGCCCAGTTAACCTAATTAACCTAGTTAAGCCTTTAAATGTCACTTTCAGCTGTATAGAAGTGTCTTGAAAAAGATCTAGTCAAATATTATTTACTGTCATCATGACAAAGATAAAATAAATCAGTTATTAGAGATGAGTTATTAAAACTATTGTTTAGAAATGTGTTGAAAAAAATCTGCTCTCCTTTAAACAGAAATTGAGAAAAAAAAGTAAACAGGGGGCCTAATAGTTCAGGGGGCTGATAATTCTGACTTCAACTGTTTGTGCGTCCACAATAGTCACATCGCAGGATATGCAATGCTGCTTTGGATTATAGTTGATCAGCACCACAGTTGAGAATGCATGAGATTTGTGGAGTAACTCCAAAGTTAACCAAAACAGAGTGTAAGTTTATGGTTTGCACAATTTTTTAAAGGGTTTTAATTTGCGTTTAAGGAGAGATTGAAACATTCGAGCACAAAAATGTACAACATTTGTAACTTTATTAAACAATAATTCTCCTTAATTATTAATACAATGAAGTCTATACACTTATTTTACATTTTACATTAGATTTAATTATTTGATTTCTGTATCATAATACAGTTTGACACTCCAGAAAACTATAACGCTGTTTGTTTTACTTTTTTTTCTTTGCTCTTTTGTATTTATTTTTGCTTACAATTTGTTTATTTTTTTTAACAATGATTCATTCCCCTACAAAATCACCATAATCAGTATAAATTCAAGATTTCTTTCCAAATCAGTGCTATTAAGCCATCTGGTGAAATTACATTCATATCGCAATACATATCGCAGAAAAATTAAACATTGCAATGTCCAATTTTTTCCCCAATATTGTGCAGCCCTAATATATACACATATGCAGTTGAAGTCAGAATTAATTTCTTTTTCTTTTTTTAAATATTTCCCAAATGATGTTTAACAGAGCGAGGAAATTTTCACAGTATGTCTGATAATATTTTTTCTTCTGGAGAAAGTCTTATTTGTTTTATTTCGACTAGAATAAAAGCAGTTTTAAATTTTTAAAAACCCATTTTAAGGTCAAAATTATTAGCTCCTTTAAGGTGCATATTTTAGTCTACAATAGTCTACAGAACAAACCATCATTATACAATAACTTGCCTAATTACCCTAACCTGCATAGTTAACCTAATTAACCTAGTTCAGCCTTTAAATGTCTGTTTAAGCTCAAATAAAGTGTCTTGAAAAATATCTAGTCAAATATTATGTACTGTCATCATGGCAAATATAAAATAAATCAGTTAATAGAGATGAGTTACTAAAACTATTATGTTTAGAAATGTGTTTAAAAAAATCCTCTCTCCACAAAACTGAAATTGGGGGAAAGAATAAACGGGGGGAATAATTCAGGGGGGCTAATAATTCTGACTTCAACTGTATATAAACAGTAAAAGGGTTGATGAAGTTGAAGTGCCTTAATTTGTTTTCCCAGACTTGAAAATTTCATGTATTTTTCTTCTGGTGTTTTATATTCCTTGTTTGTCAGGATATTTTCCCTCAGTTTAACATCCTGATGAATAATCTCAAGGTGCTTCATCCTTTTGCTTTCTGTTTCAGATCCCAGTTGTGAGCTCTGTGGATTTTACTTTGAGAACCGGAAAGCATTGGCCAGTCATGCTCGAGCACATTTAAGACAGTTTGGCGTGACCGAGTGGTGTGTGAATGGTTCGCCTATTGAGACGCTGAGCGCCTGGATACGCAGCCGTCCACAGAAAGCAGCAGAGATGCAGCAGAGTTATGCGCAAGGAGTCCGCTATGCCCAAAAGAAGGTATGAAAGCAACTGGAACTATTTTGTGATGCATTAACACTCCCTAGTAATTGATGTTATGTGTAGTTCTGCCATCTTGAAGGTCCCATGACAGTAAACAAAATTTTTTTAGATGTAAGTTTTTAGGATATCTTTAAGCTAGTGTGCTCCAAAAATAGTGATAAAATTCACACTGAGAAGATATAAATGGATCAACGGTTTTATTGACGTCACCTCATAATTCAGTTTCTCATCAAATCTTGACCAATCAAATGCTCTCTAGTTCCTGACATGCCCCGCCCCCTTCAAGATGTTTCACTTTTAATGCTGTCGAGCTCAACCACTCTCACTGGCAGAGCTGTGATAAAACTAAATGCTATTGGCTTTTTTTTAAAGGGGAGGAGCCCCTTATGTCCCGCCCTCTCTTCATGTTTCTGTTGAGATTACGTCAAACATCTAATAAAATAAAAATGCTCATTTCAAAGCACTTCAGGGGACAATCAAATGATCTCTGGATCAGGCGAGAGCACTTTCAGCTTATCTTAGCATCAATGAATTGGGTTATAATAATAATTAAACACCTGCAGCAGGTGCTATGATATTATGCAGTGCTTTAAAAACGTGCAACTATGGAGTCGACTGGAATGGTACAGCAGCAAAGTTCTTTGATTATTACGCTAGAATGAGACTATAGTTACTAAACATATTGGCCTAGAAAATTCTTAGAGCACAATGTAACTAAAGAAGGAAAAATATTGAAACTCTTTGGTCATTTTTGAGCCAGATGCTAATGGTCTAATCTGATTTAATGAGTTATGCTAAGCTAAACTCAAAGCATTCTATTTGTTTCTGTCATTCTTAGTACACAATGTAACAACAGTAGGAAAATTATTGAAACTCTTTTATCATTTTGAGCCAGATGCTAATGGTCTAATCTGATTCAATGAGTTATGCTAAGCTAAGCTAAAAGTGCTTCATTTTTATTTTTTGTCATTCTTAGTGCACAATGTAACTACAGACGGAAAATTATTAAAACTCTTTGGTCAATTTTGAGCGAGATGCTAATGGTCTTATCCGATTTAATGATTTGTGCTAAGCTATAAGTGCTCTTGAGAGTGACTGAACTTCAACAGTGACATTTTTTTAAACTAATTTATATAGTTTTTAAGTTTTAATTTAACTAGATTTATATACACCACCAGTCCACCACTGCTTTCCTGCCTGCCTGACTTGCTGGAATGTTCCAAAATTGGAAATATTGTTTTGGCTTTTTAATTCAACTATGTTAAGCTGTTTTGATAAAATATACACTGAATTGTAACAAGTGCTATAGTAATAAAGATGAATGGAATTAAAACTCAACAGTTAACCATTACAGTTAACACTTAATATATATATATATATATATATATATATATATATATATATATATATATATATATATATATATATATATATATATAATATATTTAGTGAGTCTATTAACAAAAAATGTAGAGTTTTCTTTACAACTTTATTATTAGATTAAGCATTTTTCCTGACCTTTTTCATGTCTTTATTTCAAAATAATGCCTAGCAGCAAACAAATCTAGGGAATTTTGGACCAACGTCTAGGTACAGGGTTTATACGGTCATGGAAAACTTGGAAAATTCATGGAATTTTGACAGCATTTTCAAGGCCTGGAAAAGTTTTGGAAATTTTTGTGTGTGTGTGTGTTTTACTGTGTTTTTTTGTTTGTTTTTGTTTTACTGTGCTTTGTTGTTTTTTCATTTTCTTGTAAGCGCTTTGGGTTTTAGAAAAGCACATTGTAAATAAAATATATTATTATTATTATTATTATTATTAAAAGTCATGGAAATTAGTTTAACAAATGTCTGTATACTTGAATATAGGTTAGTTGCCTTCACTTTTTTTCTGTCCTTGGCCAAATGCTCTCACGTTATTAGCGGTGTGTAAGCAATATCTAAATACATTTTACATAGATAAAAAAATGCATTTAAACTAAATAGATTGTTGCGTGTTTTATGATATGTTGTAATAAGATTGACCCTGCTTTATTTTTCTTATTATTTACCACAAATACGTAAACATTGCATGAAACATTAGGCCATAAAAATTTACTTAAGTCCTGCAAAAAATTTAGTTGTAAAAATGTGTATGTAGATACAAATAGGACTTAATGATGTCGGTAATATGCAAATTTAACAATGACATCATCCAGAGCAGGGCTGTCCAAACTCAGTTCTGGAGGGCCGATATCCTGCATATTTTAGTACCAATTAACCCCAATTAAACACACCTGAACCAGCTAATCAGGCTCTTTAGGTACACTACAATCTTCCAAGGAGGTGTGTTGAAGAAAGTTGGAGCTAAAATATGCAGGACGCCGGTCCTCCAGGACTGAGTTTGGACACCCCTGATCTAGAGACATTTAGCGACTTCTCAAGCACATCTTGGTTACTTTCTGTTAAATATACTGCAACACTGGTCATGTGATGTGTATACTGTGTTTAAATGTACATATCTTGCTCGTCTAATGTTAGTTAAAATGTGCTGCAATCTTTCGCAGAGGTGCAGTTCTGTCGTCTCACCATCCTGTGACTCTGATCCTACAACGCCTGTTTCCCAAAAGCCCACTGTTGCCAAATGGGCGTCTCTCACTTTGCCTCAAAAGAGGGCAATTGGACGGGATGCTAACAGTTGTTCTTGGGGATTGTCCTCACGGGGAGCGGATGCAAAAAGCCGGAGTGCAAGTTCCACTCAGCATGGCCTTATTCCACAGCCTGCCGGTCATCATTCCAACAATGCACTTCCACATGCACAAGTGGCCCACAGTGAACTCAACGTGCGTTTGCCCCGAGGTATGAGCACAGCCTTTAGGCTAATTTTTATTTTTGCCTTGCTCTGCAGCACAAGCCTCTGCTCACTGTGTGCTCACAGCCAAGCATTGTGAAGGCTTTTATTCTTGAGGCACTCGCCACTGTACTATTATTTGTAACAACAGGGGACAACTCGAAGGAGTTGTCATGAAGAAGAAGTCAGCGAGTGGAGTTGCCAAATAAGTGAATTTCACTTTGTGCGATTTATTCATAAACTAATTTCGAGAGGATCACGTGCTTATAATCAACATGGCTGGCTCCTTATCAGCTCCGTAATCAGCCCTATTAGATGATTACGGAAGCATTATAAATACCCTGAGTTTTTCACTCCAGTCATCTTCGTCTTGAAGTTTGGTGTTTCTGTGCGGAGTTTAAGTGTTCTCCCTGTGTTCGCGTGGGTTTCCCCCGGGTTCCCCGGTTTCCTCCCACCGTCCAAAAACATAAACCATAGCCAATCGACTAAAACAAATTATTACCGAATACAACCTGAGTTTACACTTCTCACGGTGACAAGCCAGGGAGTTCTCGAGACCTACCTGACCTCAAACTCCCCTCTCGCCCTTCTAACGGGAGGGAGCCCCGGGCTTGAGGATATTACGAGCTCAGGGCTCTCTCCCGAGACAGCATGCCAAATATGCTTATTGATTTTCAGTTAAGTATGAACTCTTGAAACATAAAATGAGCAGGTTCTGGATGCTAATAGCCCCTTTCACACAGTGATACCGGTAAATATCCGGAAAATTTACGCAACGACTTTATCGGTATATACAAAAAAGCGCTGTTCACACAGGCGAGGACGTTACGGAATTTTTCCGGAAAAGAGCATTCACACATCCATTCCAAAATACCGGTAAATTCTGACATCATTCACCACAAATGAGCTTTAAACGGCTGCGCTTGTGTTTGTAAACATTTGACTAAATTACAAACTCTGTGGATGATCAATTTTGTAAACAACTTTCACAGGATCATATTCGCATGTCGAGATGTTCATAATATGTGCGTGTGCAGGCGCTCACAGGCTGTTTCATGGGCACACGCAAAGCTTGAAGGTAAACAAACAACGGCTTATCATAAGCATCTTATCGATGATTATTTGCACAGTTGGCATTAAGAAGAACATATAAACGTGATCTGACTAACTTCTAGCAGCTAAATGTGTCTGGAAAAATATTCAAAGACTTTTATTCTCACAAACCGCGCGGACGTAAATGCGTCTGACTGTTGTGATTGGCTAAAGCAGAAGTCTTACGTCAGCACGTTCTAGACGTGCACGGGCTTATTCCGAAAATCTTCCTTCTGCGTTCACACAGCGCAGCTTTCCGGCAAATTGCCGGTAATGTTACAACTTCTCTTTCCGGAAAATAGCCAGAACGAATTTACCGGTATTTTCAAAAAGGACCTGTTCACACATACAACCTTTCCGGAAAATTGCCGGCAATTTTCCAGAAAGGTCTGTATGTGTGAAAGGGGCTAATGAAGGACACTCGTTAAAATGTTTGCTTTTAATAAAGTTGTTTAAGTAACATTTTGTATATACAAGCTAACTGCGTACGTAATGCAAAAACCTTTACACAATAAAAATGACAATTTACTGCATAATAATAATATTAATTATAATAATACGAAATGAATAATAATGGAATTGAGTGGTAAGTTTGCTGGTTCAAGAATCGGCTAGGTTAGTTGGCATTTCTTTGTCGAGTTTGCATGTTCTCCCTGTGTCCGCATGGATTTTCCCCACAAGTCCAAAGACATGTGCTATAGGTGAATTAGGTAAGCTAAATTGTCCATAGTGTATGTGTGGATATGGGTGTTTCCCAGTGATTGGTTGCTGCTGGATGGGGATCCGCTGCGTAAAACATACAGTATGCTGGATTAGTTGGCGGTTCATTCCACTGTGGCGACCCCAGATTAATAATGGGACTAAGCTGAAAAGAAAGTAAATGAATGAATGTCAATCATCGGACAACCTGTGCACAAAATATATACATTGTTTTCCCTAAAAGCTTCAAAGGCAACCTTAAGGACTTTACATCAGGTAGTTGTTTTGGTTTTACTAAAGGTGTTGCACATGCAAATTCCCCGAACTTGGCCAGACTCTGCTCCAAGTGGCGCATCTTTGATTGCGGAGCCATGGCCAAAGTTACAAACAAAGTAATGCGCTCCGCCACCCAAAATCATTTTGTGCGCACCCAGAGTGAAGTTGTTACAACCAAACAAAACAAAACTTTCCATTAACTATAAACAATCGCTCCATCGCGCTCACGCGGCTCTCGGTCCAACCCACACTCACCAGCGATACCAAGCCGACCAATCACAGAGCTTGCGCTACGCGTCGTTGATGTGTAGTTACATTTCTTGAGAAGTGCACGTCAGCTATGAGGGCTATACGTCCATGTGTAGGCTGCGCCGTAGTATAAAGCAGAAGTATAAATCAGCCTTAACAATGATCACCTCAGGTGCTGATTGTGTGCTTTATTCAGTGATAAATGCTACCAGTATGCGCTTGAAGACCATTTCACATGACATTTATTGCCATACTAAAAGCGCCAGCAGACCTCACATCTCAAATGAAACTAAAATAAAAAAAATAGCAAACTGTTTAAAAATTAAAGTCAGAACTGTGACAGTGCATACAAGCAACATCAGACACTCAATCGCCTATGTTTTTTTTTTACTAATGTTTAAGAGGCTTAGTATTCATTGATTATAGAACTATCATGTCATTGAATGGGTTTAGTATTTAATGGTTTCGGTTGTTTTGTGTCGCATTTGGAGCAGAAAACAAAACTGGAATCTTGTCTCTTGCAGTTTGCCTTAAATATTTCCTATCTGTTTTCCACAACAACTTGCAAGATTTGCACCTAAGCAGCTGATTTGTTTCTCTGAAGGATTCGAGAGACGGCCTCTTAAACACCCGTCACATGCTGAAGGAGGGGAGGGAGAGAGCGGCCCCCCAAAGCCTCGCTCCAGTACCGTTCCAGCTCTTGTGCCAAAGCCCCCCTCCACCCCTCTGGTTAGACTTGTGGGTAAAATTTACTCGCTCAAGTGCCGGTGAGTAGCATGTCAGATTTATACTTGCATCACAGCCTTGATGTCTACTAAATTAGGAAGCGAGCTGTTTTAGGATAGGCTGTAACAGTGTTTAATCCATGTGCAACATTAACAGTCCCATCTCAGAATAGATTGCAGTTCTAATGACATGACATGGCATAGCAATGACCATTCAGCCCACTTAAGTGCTGGTTTGTAATACTTGGTAATAATTGGTGTCGTTGAAGTTATGGCCTAAAGGTTACAATGTGGTACTTGAACCATTGTCGTGTATGAGTAAACATACTTGACAATATAATACAATATTCACTTTCACTTCACAGTAGTAGCAAGTTCTCAAATATTCAAATGTTTCAGCTGTTTTCATTTTAGTGAAATCAAGTTCAAAGCTAGCATTTCCATCTAGAAGCAAACTTAGCTCCTTATTAGAGCCTTGGTTCATTGTAGAAGTTAGCACAGAAGGTTTGGGAAAGATTGACATTGATAAAACATTGACTCTTGTAGATATGTGAAGTTGACGTCGTTACTATGTAATACTTTTTTTTTGGGGGGGTATTGAGCATTTTTTTTATTGATGCATGGAATTAACTGTGAAAGTGTTTTAGTATAATTCTTAAAGCAAATATGGACTTATACAATTACCGGCCACTTTATTAGGTACATCTTACTAGTACCGAGTTGGACCCCCTTTTGCCTTCAGACTGCCTTACGCCCCATTCACACGGGGCTTCAGTGTCAACGCTTCACAGAGGGCGCGTCTGAAGTTGGGGCTAACATGATTGTCATAGAAGCGTAAGCCAATGAAATTAGTCAACAATAGGCTACTTTCTAAGCTGGTGTATTTGCATACAGCAATCAGATTGGCTGTCACTTCCGAAGGCAGAACTGCCGCTCACTGGATATTTTCTCTTTTTCGGATCATTCTTTGTAAACTCTAAAGATGGTTGTGCGTGAAAATCCCAGTAGATCAGCAGTTTCTGAAATAATCAGACCAGCCTGTCTGGCACCAACAACCACGCCATGTTCAAAGTCACTTAAATCACCTTTCTTCCCCATTCTGATGCTCGGTTTGAACTGCAGCAGATCGTCTTGACCATGTCTACATGCCTAAATGCTAGGGATGTAACGGTATCAGAATTTCACGGTACGGTAATACCTCGGTATGAATGTCATGGTACGGTATTTATTGAATCATTTACAGGAAAAAACAAAACTTATGAAAATACTCCAAAAAAGTGCCAAAAGTGTCAATGACATACAAATTAGCCATCTATCTGTAAGCTTTGAAACAGGAACTTCAATTTTAATAACAAAAAAATATTAAACCATGTAAAAAAATAAAGTTTCAATTTAGTATTGTTGAAAACTCATCACATTCAACATTTAATCACTCACTGACTTAGATAGAGATGGGTTTAAAGGAAAATTATCATATAAATATAATCTGGTAAAAGCTGGTATCTCTGGGCATTTACAATGTCCCCTGCAACAGAAAAAAACCCTCTCATTTGGGACTGAGGTTTCTGGGACAAGAGAGATATGACTTGGCCCAGGTTGACAGCAGTGGGTAACGTTGTGCATTGTCTTTCCCCCACTTGAGAGGACAAACCATGAGTAAGATAGAGGTCTCATGTCTGCATCAATCTGAACAGTGTGCTGACAACACCGCTATTCAGTACGCGCGCGACAACACCGCTATTCAGTACGCGCGCGACAACACTGCTATTCAGTACGCGCACGACAACACAGCTGATAAGAACTCGCGCGACAACACCGCTATTCAGAACGCGCGCGACAACACAGCTGATAAGAACTCGCGCGACAACACCGCTATTCAGTATGCGCGCGACAACACAGCTGATAAGAACTCGCGCGACAACACAGCTGATAAGAACTCGCGCGACAACACAGCTGATAAGAACTCGCGCGACAACACAGCTGATAAGAACTCGCGCGACAACACAGCTGATAAGAACTCGCGCGACAACACCGCTATTCAGAACGCGCGCGACAACACAGCTGATAAGAACTCGCGCGACAACACCGCTATTCAGAACGCGCGCGACAACACAGCTGATAAGAACTCGTGCGACAACACCGCTATTCAGTACGCGCGCGACAACACAGCTGATAAGAACTCGCGCGACAACACAGCTGATAAGAACTCGCGCGACAACACAGCTGATAAGAACTCGCGCGACAACACCGCTATTCAGTACGCGCGCGACAACACAGCTGATAAGAACTCGCGCGACAACACAGCTGATAAGAACTCGCGCGACAACACCGCTATTCAGAACGCGCGCGACAACACAGCTGATAAGAACACGCGCGACAACACCGCTATTCAGAACGCGCGCGACAACACAGCTGATAAGAACTCGTGCGACAACACCGCTATTCAGTACGCGCGCGACAACACAGCTGATAAGAACTCGCGCGACAACACAGCTGATAAGAACTCGCGCGACAACACAGCTGATAAGAACTCGCGCGACAACACAGCTGATAAGAACTCGCGCGACAACACCGCTATTCAGTACGCGCGCGACAACACAGCTGATAAGAACTCGCGCGACAACACAGCTGATAAGAACTCGCGCGACAACACAGCTGATAAGAACTCGCGCGACAACACCGCTATTCAGTACGCACGCGGCGACAACACCCGCTTTAGAGTTTTCCGGCTCTTTTTCATCCCCGCTTCTAGCAGCACACTTCATTTCCGCATTACTGGATCTGTAGCGACAACAGACCGCAAGGGATGATGGTCAAGCATGGGCTGATGGGAATTGTAGTTTTCGCTACCTCCCGTTCGCTTCATTCGCCTGAGCAAATTTTCTCAGAAGACCATTAGTTTTACCGAGTCATGCTACTTCGGTAATATCGAAAAAAATTAATATTGCGGTATGACGGTATTTACAATACCGTTACATCCCTACTAAATGCATTGAGTTGCTAGTTGTTAATAAGAAATTTGTGTTAACAAGCAGTTGGACAGGTGTACCTAATAAAGTGGCCAGTGAGTGTATTGTCTATTGATTGTGTTTATATGTGTTAAATATGCAGTCAAGCTTGAAATTATTCATACCCCTGGGAAGACTTTGGAATATTGAGCTATTTTGCACAAGGTAGTCGATGGTGCACTCCGCTGCTCTTGGGCTTTGATCAGTGGAAGCCATTTAAGGGAATGAGTTTCATAGCACAGCGCTTTCCGTATCCAGTGCGAAAGTTGCTTCACATCGCATGTTGATGAGTGCCTGAGGAAAGTGAAACCAGTGCGCCCAACACTGCTGAGCAGCAACAATTAAAAGCCAGAAATGCCATATTATTTTCGACATCCTATAGTTTACTGCATGCTTAATTATAAACGATTATACCAGTGCTCTAGACTTTTTATCATATTTAATTTGTGATTAATTTCTCGTAGGTTCTGTGACGTGGAATTTCACGGCCCTCTCTCGGTACAGGAGGACTGGATCAGACACCTACAGCAGCACATCCTCAACCTGAACTACAAGAAGACCGAACCACCCGCAAACGACTCTCCTGCCCAAAGCGACACTCCTGCGCCCAAACCCCAAGTCTCAGCTGCTACCTCCACGTCCACTGCATCCACAATCCCTGCCGCTGCCCCGTCCACACCGTCCCCCAAATCCCCCACAGCTACACACGCTTCAGCCTCCACCCTCAGCCAAGCTTCCACAGCACCATCACCTGCTAATTAGGATAGGATGCCGTCATCTCCATCCCTAATTTGTAAAGATCAGTCATCTTTGAATATCTGTCATCAAAGGAAGATTTTTACTGGGAATGGTCTCAGATAGCGACCCACTCACCCTGACCTACATCGGGAGCATCTGTTATGATTGAGGAGTGAGGTAGGTGTGTTGCCATGACAGCTCTCCTCTGACTGATCCTTATTTATGAACAGGAAAAGAGTTACTTCTTACATTTGGGTTTGCTTTGATAAGGAGTACATGGTGACTGTAAGTACAGTTCTGTAAGCTACCTGGCCAGCAACAACAGTCGTCGTTAAAAAAAGGAACTCCTAAAACTACAGCCAAACCCTTTACCAGATGTATTGTGTAAATTGTTGACATATCTGAGAATTACAATCAGAAAGACGAACATAAAACTTAACCTAAAATGGTTTCTCTGAAGCACTTAAAGGAAAGTCCCCCCTTATAAGAAAGCTAATCTATTCATTTTGTTCACAGTTTGTAACTGTGATAATTGAGTATAAGCTTACACTGCCATGCAGTTATCAAAAAAAAAGAGACATTTGATTTAGATTGATTCATGACATGCCTTTTCTTTCCTGTCAATAATGCGGTTTTGATGCTTCTCAGTTGAATCTTGCTGCTTAAAGGGATATTTCACTCCAAAACTACTCATCCTCTAATTGTTCTAAACCTGATTGAGATTCTTTCTTCTGATGGAACGCAGAGGAAGATACAGTATAAACCATTTCAATGTTACTGGCTCATGAACATTTCCTGCTTGTTGTCAAACTATTTTGTAACTGTTAAAAGAGGGAATCCAATCATAACTTGATGTTAAATCAGTTATCATAACGTTATTTATCCAGATTTTAGATTCTCGGATGCTATGGAAATGAAAACATGTAAATACGTTAGGACCATTGTTACCGTACGTTCACACCGAAAGCGGCGAGAGCGTCAAAGTAGCCGGAAGTCATTCATTTTCAATGAGAGCTGGCGGCGATAGGCGACGATAATCGGCGAGGAGCAGCGCGGCGCGTCTTCGCCGACGTGAGCGTCGAGGAGAGTTGAAATGAAGTCAACTTTTTGGTAATGAGCTATGACGCGGTTCGGCGGCAAGCAAATCAGAATGAAGACGTCCACCGCTTGATAGCAGTTCAGAGAACACAGACCTGTGAACTTTGGTTCCGACCACAGTTGTTCCCAAGGGTTTGATTATTGCGGTCGCCGGATTTCCAATTATTTACAATGTTTTCTTACAGGAACATGCATTAAATAAGTTACTGGCAAGTTACTGATGTTCATTAATGTTATATAAATTTATCTTTAAAAAGCGGGATTCTCACGCGATGTGACAGTACAAAACAGTACTGCTGCTTCAGGATATTTCAGACATATGGACACATATTGGATAAATAGAGCAAAGCCATACCACATGCAGCTTGATCTTCCATTGTTATATGAATTTGATAAGAAGTGCGCAACATTTTCACGCTAAAAACATGTCTTATGCAAGAATGTAACTGATAATGCTGCAACGGCTCCTTTAAGTACGAGATCAATGTAGCGAGTTTTGACGCTCTCGCCGCCGGAGCTGAAGGCAGACAGCGTTGTCGCCAGGGCGGCCAGAGCGACCTTGGACGCTCTCGCCGCTTTCGGTGTGAACGTACGGTTATGGTTTATATCCCTCAAAATGGTCTATACTGAATTATATACTTCCATAGTTTTGTTCCTGCTATGGATCTCAGTGGCTGCTTGTTTCCAGCGTCCTAAATATTTTGTTTAACACCATGAAGAAACATTTAGAACCACGTGACCGTTAATAAATGGTGTGGAAATGGTAATTTTGGGTGAATTATCCCTTTAAAGTGTGTTCACACTTTGGTTCATTTGGTCCAGTTTAGTGTAATCTTTGTGTGCTTGGCATTCTGTCATTTTAATGACAAAACCTAAAGATAACAAAAACAAAAGGATGTATATTTTAAACTCTCCTAACATCCCAAAACCCATGTGATATACACTACCTGACAAAAGTCTTGTCGCCTATCCAAGTTTTAGGAACACCAAATAATAATTTGACTTCTAGTTGATCATTTGGTATCAAAAGTGGCTTCTATGAAAGGCAAAGGCCTCTAGATTACGCTTATTTTACCAAAATAAAATATGACCATGTCTTGATTTTTAATTATTTAATTAAGACAGTAAGGTCTGACTTTGCTCAGACAAAAAGTCTTGTCACTTAACAGAAATAATGTACAGTATAGAATATAAAGTCATGCTGCTCTGGAATAAGAATGAATATTGTGTATGACTCCCATGAGCTTGGAAGACTGCATCTATACATCGCTGAAATGTTCATCAAGATTCTTTGGATTCATATTCAATGCCTTCTTCATCATCTTAAGCTCAATAATGTTCATGTCTGGTGACTGGACTGGACATTCCTGGAGCACCTCGACCTACTTTGCTTTTAAGAACTTTGATATGGAGGCTAGAGCCACGTTTACACTAGTGCGTTTTAGTTTTAAAACGGCATTTTAGATCAAAAACGATCCGCGTCCACACTAGCGTTTCACCTAGCGTCTCTGAACATATAGCGTCCACACTACGCCACCAAAAACATATATCACGTGACCATTCGCGCACTCTGGGCCTGCGGGTTCTAGTATAAACAGAAAGCATGCGTCTCGCTCGGCATTTGGTTATTGTTAGTCAACAAACGCCGGTTGAACATTTAACGCGATGGCAAAGGAAGCAAGAGAGGTATTTTTGTGGACAGACAACGAGGTCGAGTTGTTACTAAACGTAACAAATGAATAACTGCACAATGGCACCTAAAACAGACAATAATGCAAACAACGCTCCCATTTCTGTGCCCATGTTGTTGTTTACAGTACTGTCTTCCGGTAGCGTTAAAGCCATGTGTTATAGTCATGTGATAGGGACTTGATGAATAAAGGAAGGAGGATACGCAATGACACAAAAGCCCCAATCAGGTAGCGAATCTCAGAAGTCTCACCTCCGTTTTCAGATGTCTCCGTTTTTCCTCATTCACACTGAAACGAAGCATCAGCGTTTTAGAATTAAAACGGGCTCTCCAGCGTTTTCAAAACGCTCCGCTTTCAGTGCTCGAGAACTCCGGCGTAGTGTGGACGGATGGCGTAACCGTAGCAAAACGTATGTGTTTTAAAACGAAAACGCATTAGTGTTAACGGGGCCTAAAGTGAGAAGGAGCGCTATCCTGCTGAAGAATTTGCCCTCTCCTGTGGTTTGTAATGTAATGGGCAGCACAAATGTCTTGATATCTCAGGCTGTTGATGTTACCATCCACTCTGCAGATCTCTTGCACACCACAATACTGAATGGAACCCCAAACCATGATTTTTCCTACACCAAACTTGACTGATTTCTGTGAGAACCTTGGGTCCACGTGGGTTCCAGTAGGACTCCAGCAGTTCAACAGATTATTCTTTAAAAAAATCGACCTTCTGCCACTTTTACATTAACTAGAAGTCAAGTTATTATTTGTTGCTCTTACAACTGGGATCAACAACAAGACTTTTGTCAGGTAGTGTACATCTAATTATGTGCATGTGATGGTATGTTCGTTAGTTGAGAACTCACGAAGAGCATGTAAAATGTGAGAAAGGAGTGAAAAAAGTAGCAGGAATTCCTCCAACTGAAGATCTGCTGAAAGAAAGAAGTATTTCTGATGCCTATATTGAAATGTACAAACTTTTTTAGTTCGTTTAGAGGTTTTAGTTCTGTGTTGCTTTTTATAATTGTGTCTTACCGCATTAGAGGTTGTTTGGAAGTGGATGGAGACCAGTTTTTCTTCAAAACAAACTTGAGCACTGTTGTCTCACAGCATGAAGATCACTGGTTTGAGTCCCAGCTGGACCAGGAAGCATTTCTGTATGAAGTTTGCATGTTTTCCCTGTGTTCGAGTGTGTTTCCTCTGGCTGCTCCAGTTTCCAGTCCAAAAACATGCACTATAGATGAATTTAATAAACTAAATTGGCCGTAGTGTATGAGTGTGTCTGTGAATGTGAGAGTGTATGGGTGTTTCCCAGTACTGGGTTGTGGCTGGAAGGGCGTCAGCTGTGCAAAACATATGGCAGAATAGTTGGTGGTTTATTCTGCTGTGGCGACCTCTGAAATAGAGACTAAGCTGAATGAGTGAATGAACTCGAGTCAATTGTAATCAGACCAAACCTGCCGAGTGTGAACACACACATAAGAGTTATTGATCAAATTTGTCTCCAACCAAATGCTGCTAAATATTTAAAATAAGCTAAGCACACTTAGTTCAATGCATCGTTTTAGCACATGACCAACATTTGTACAAAGTGAGCTTGGAAAAATTCCGAACATGCGTATTTACGCCTTTGTTGCCATTTCATAGGGCTCGTTATTTTGTAGCGCGTTTGCACAAGCTTCGCTTAATCCTAGATTGCTTCATTTTTACTGCAGCTTTCTCGCTAATTTGTAGCTCCAAATGAAACAGTTGACGTAGCTGTCTAAAAAAATAGTCTTATTGTTTTTTTTTAAAAGATAATGATGATAACATACAGTGCATCCGGAAAGTATTCATAGCGCTTCACTTTTTCCACATTGTTTATGTTACAGCCTTATTCCAAAATTGATTCAATTAATTTATTTACTCAAAAGTCTACACACAATACCCCATAATGACAATGTGAAAAAAGTTTTAGAAATTTATACCAATTTCTATAAAATAAAACCCTTGAAAAGTCACATGTACATCAGTATTCACAGCCTTTGTCGTGAAGCTCTAAGTTGAGCTCAGGTACATTTTGTTTCCACTGATCATTCTTGAGATGTTTCAGCAGCTTAATTGGAGTTCACCTGTGGTCAATTCAGTTAATTGGACATGATTTGAAAAGGCATACACCTGTCTATATAAGCTCCCAGGGTTGACAGTGCATGTCAAAGCACAAACCAAGCATGAAGACAAAGGAATTGTCTGTAGACCTCTGAGACAGGATTGTCTTGAGGCACAAGAAGGGCCTTAGTCAGGAAGATGATCAATAACCCAATGGTCACCCTGTCTGAGCTCCAGGGTTCTTCAGTGGAGAGAGGAGAACCTTACAGAAGGACAACCATCTGTGCAGCAATCCACCAATCAGGCCTGTATGGGAGAGTGGCCAGAAGGAAGACAAGCCAAAGTTGAGATTAAAATTAAACTCTTTGGAGTGAATGCCAGGCATTACGATTGGAGAAAACCAGGCAGCGCTCATCACCAGGCTAATACCATCCCTACAGTGAAGCATGGTGGTGGAAGCATCATGCTGTGAGGATGTTTTTCAGCAGCAGGAACTGGAAGACTAGTCAGGATAGAGAGAAAAGTTGAATGCAGCAGTGTACAGAGACATCCTGAATGAAAACCTGCTTCAGAGAGCTCTTGACCACCTCAGACTGGGGTGACTGTTTATCTTCCAGCAGGACAATGACCCAAAGCATGCCGCCAAAATATCACTGCAATGGCCTCACAACTACTGTGAATGTCTTTAAGTGTCCCAGCCAGAGCCCAGATCTAAATCCTATTGTACATCTCTAGAGAGATCTAAAAATGGCTGTACACTGTCCCATCCAACCTAATAAAGCTTGAGAGGTACTGCAAAGAGGAATGGGCAAAAATTCCCAAAGACAGGTGTGCCAAGCTTGTGGCATCATATTCAAAGACTTGAGACTGTAATTGCTGCCAAAAGTGCGTCAACAAAGTATTGAGCAAAGGCTGTGAATACTAATGTACATGTGACTTTTCAGCTTTTTTATTTTTAATAAATTTGCAACCATTTCAAAAACTCTTTTTCCACATTGTCATTATGGGGTATTGTGTGTAGAATTTTGAGGAAATAAATGAATTCAATCTATTTTGGAATAAGAGTGTAACATTAAAAAAATGTGAAAAAGTGAAGCGCTATGAATACCTTCGGGATGCACTGTAGCCTTTCGTATTTTAGGCTCACAAAAGTCACCTTCTTTGTGTATGCATTTCAAGAGAGCCCAAATTTTATGGCCCATTTGAATGTGGAAAAAACGATTTGGCTAAACTTCATTTGAATGTTTAACAAGATTTAAAAGTTGATGCACTTTTATCTGTGATAAATCGAGGAGCGTTTGTGTGTTTAATGTATATATGAATATATATATTTTGTTTTTCTGAGCATAAAATGCCTGTGGACGACGCTTTTTTTCTGAACAAGGTTTCCCTCTAACGATTTTCACGAAGAAACAAAAGCTAGAACTTTCCCGAACTGTATAAATTTGCCAGTGACAGAATGTGCCAAAGAGAGCGTCACACGTCTCGGTAGCTTTAGCTTTTGCACATTTTGTGCAAGTCCGTTGTTTTGTCTTTGAGAAACAAGATGGTGGCAGCCTTCGGATTTGCGTCCGATTATATAGAAATCGACGAATGAGTATACAAGTACACCATACTCATGGTCCAAGAACTGACTGAGGATTTTTACAGCAAATACAGTGACTGCCTCCCAAACATACCAGTGCTTTTTTGGTTTAATTTCCATATCTGCACAGGGAAGCAATGACAAACCGATCCAGAATGGATGTTTGTTGCAGCTTTTCACGACTTAACTTTGACTGTTAGGCTTTTAGTATTCCGAAAGGGAATAACATTGATATATCTAACCTAACATATGTATAGACGAGAAGAAGAAGAAGAAGATATCAACTCTTTAACACTTCAGATGTGATCTCGTGATCATTGTGAGTTTCTTTCGATTTTTAATGCTGTGTATTTTTTTAATGAGACGTGCGTTCCTTTACTTGCCGTTATGAATAGGTCCGTGTTTTTATTTTGTATTCTGTCGGTTTCTCTTTTAAGATTCAAGTTCATCGGTGCTCATGCGAACGAGTGGATGTGAATGGGTTTTTAAAATGAAGATTGTTCCAAAGGGAGATTGTCAAGTCCTGGCGCAAGGACTCTAAAAACGTGTCTTAAATGCAACTGCTATGTACATGATGTTACTGGTTAGTTTGGATGTTTTGCTTCGCAGCTGAAGTTCTCTGGCTGCTTTAGACTGCAGTCTCTGTACAAGTGTTTGTGTATAAGAGAGAGGAAAACGTGACCTTTTTTGTGTCTGAGAGAGAGAAGTGTTGACCAGAGAAAGATTCTCTTGAATGAAAAATCATTAAATGTGATCTGAAATCTCTGCGTGTTTCGTACTCATCATTTTTAATTTAGAACTGACCTTTTGTTACTTTGAACAAGACTTAGCGCAAACCAAACAGCCAGGAAATGGTTGAAGTAGAAGTCACTTTTCATGAGCAGGGTACAAAGCCTGTGCTTTTTTAAAAATAGCTGTGTACAATTATATTACCTTGCAATGAAAAGCTGCCCAAAAATAGTCACTTTAAGTGTCTAGAAGTTCATTGTATTTTTGACGGACAAGGATCTGTTCTAGATCTGTGGTAAAAATCTCTCCTCGGTATTGATTCTGATACTATAAAACGCATCTGTTCTCTTTTAATTTGGTTTTGAGCTTAGTTTTTAACAGCAGATGGCGCTCTAGACTAGTTTTAGACAGCAAATGGCGCTCTAGACTAGTTATAACAGCAGATGACGCCATAGGCTAGTTTTAACAGCAGATAATGCTCCATGCTAGTTTTTCACAGGAGATGGCGGTCTTGGCTAGATTTTAACAGCAGATTATGCTTTGAGCTAGTTTTTAGCAGCAGATGATGCTCTAGGCTAGTTTTTAACAGCAGATAGCGCTCTATGCTAGTTTTAACAGCAGATAATGCTCCATGCTAGTTTTTAACAGCAGATGGCCCTCTAGGCTAGTTTTAACAGCAGATGATGCTCCATGCTAGTTTTTAAACAGCAGATGGCGTTCTAAGCTAGATTTTAACAGCAGATGCTTTAGGCTAGTTTTTAACAGCAGATGAGACTTTAGGCAAGTTTTTATAACAGCAGACGGCGCTCTAGGCTAGTTTTAGACAGCAGATGACGCTTGAGACTAGTTTTAAAAAAGTAGATGGAATTCTAGGCTAGTTTTTAGCAGTACCCTGCTAAAAAATACAGCTTAAACCAGCCTAGGCTGGTTGGCTGGTTTTAGCTGGTCAACCAGGCTGGTTTTAGAGAGGTTTTGGCCACTTCCAGGCTGGATTTAGGTGGTCATTTTCCAGCCTGACCAGCTAAAACCAGGCTGGAAATGGCTGGAAACCAGCCTGGAAGTGGCCAAAACCCCTCTAAAACCAGCCTGGTTGACCAGCTAAAACCAGCCAACCAGCCTAGGCTGGTTAAAGCTGGATTTTTTAGCAGGGTAGGTGATGCTTTAGGCTAGTTTTAGACAGCAGACATTGCTCGAGACTAGATTTAAACAGCAGATGGCATTCTAGGCTAGTTTTTGGAAGTAGATGATGCTTTAGGCCAGTATTAACAGCAGGTGTTGCTCTAGGATAGTTTTGACAGCAGATGGCGCTCTAGGTTAGTTTTAGCATCAGATGGAGCTCTCGGCTAGTTTTAACACATGATGCACTAGGCTAATTTTTAACAGCAGGTGATGGCCTAGGCTAGTTTTTAACAGCAGATGATGCTCTAGGCTAGTTTTTAACAATGAATGGTGCTCTAGGATAGTTTTGAACCACAAATGGAGATCTAGCCTAGTTTTTAACAACAGATGGTGCCATAGGCTAGTTTTTAGCAGCAGATGATGCTCTAGGCTAGTTTTTAACACAAAAGGCACTCAAGGCTAGTTTTAACCACAGATGGCGCTCTATGCTAGTTTTTGACAGCAGATGTGCTCTAGGCTAGTTTTAGAAGCAGGTGGCGCTTAAAACGTTAGGAAAGGTTTAAGCAGATTACAAGAGTGTTTATAGTGCGCTGTGTTTATGTTAATCTTGTGACATAGCACCATTTGCTGTTAAACTAGCATAGAGCTGTGTTTTGCAATTGTCAGAATGATTTTCTTGAATGAATTTTCACCACAGCTCTTATAATCAGTGTTGTAATTAATTTTATTGTGCAAAAAGAGAATCAAAAAAGGTACACTATCCAATTTCTACAGACAAATAATAATCTTATTAAAATCTCATTAACTCAACACTTCCACCATTAGCTACTTAAGTTACCAAAGGTGATGCAGTGGGTTTGTAATGAACTAATATAACAAACCAATTGAGCTTTATAGATTAAAGCTAAATCTATAAACCAGATACGTTTCATGTTGTATTTTAATTTGTTTTGTTAATTTTCAAATGTATTAATAAATATTTATGAATTATTTATTTATAAATTGTCTAGTTTTGACATAATAAATGAAAACATTAAAATTAAACCTTTCAAAAAACGTTAAAGCATTTTACATATACAAATAATCACACACACATATATATATATACATTAGTGTTAACATTAGCAACTTTGAATATTAATTATACATTAGTAAATCCTGAACTATGATTAATGATTGCTGTACAAATATTGTTCATGTTAGTAAAACAAATGAACTAATCTTAACTAATGAACTGTTATTTAAAAAAATACTAGTTTGATTTAAGTTTTGGAATTGATTTAAGGACCTAATAAAGCTTCTCGGTGGTTCATTCCGCTCTGGTGACCCCTAATTAATAAAGGGACTAAGCTGAAAAAAAATGAATGAATGAATAAAGCTTCTCTTTTGACCTCTGCCTTTTACTTGCTAGCAAAAGCTTCTTGTTTATTTGATATTCACTGACTAAAAATTGTAAAGAATTTCTAAAATCACAAAAATGTTAAACAACTTATATAATAGTTTGAATTTGACCTCCTGATGTTGATGCATAAGTATATATAAGTTTATATATGTTAGTATATACATAAGTGTATGCAAAATTATTCATATCCCTGGTAAATTCTGACTTGTTTTTGTTCAACTGTAAATAAAAGCTGACATGTTTTTTTTTTTGTCTTGTTGCCTTTTAAAAGAAGCCCCCAAACACTTGCTGGTTTAATAAAAGTAACTTTAAATCACACTTTTCCAGGGCTATGCTCAAAAATTTTGGGCTTGACTGAATTAGTATTTAAGTAAAAAAAAAAAAAGACAAAAGTCTTCTGGAATATAGTGCACCATGCACAGCTCTCTGACTGTCATTGCAAGCATGCACCAAAGGAGGGCGCTATTTATCCACTATAATTATAAATATTTGGAAACGTTACAACCCTCATTCAGTCACGGGAGAAATCACATAGCCTCTTTGTTATTTATAGTTGTGCTATAACGCATTAGTGTACATGTATTACTGTATTTTTTTCTCCATAGTTGGTAGCGCACAGAGGCGTCTGATGTTAGAAACTGTGGAAAGAGCTCCATGTTTGGAGATCCTGTGTATTTCACATTTACAGATAGAGCCGATAAAGTGGGCCCAATGGAGTGTATCATCGGATAAAGATATATTTGAGCACATGGCATTTCAATCCCATCTGTACAGCTTCCTGAGAGACATGAGGTGAATGGAGCTGCTGCTAATGCTAACTTTTAAAACAAATGCTGGAGGAGACTAACTCGGTAAAAGATCACAACCTGGACACAAACATATCCACACGATATTATTACTAAATAACGTTAGACGACAATGATTTCGCAAAGAGAGAGCAGTTTATATTTATATGAAATTGAAATAAAACTAGTATAGTAATTATAGTAACTACTTTAGTTTTTAACTATATAGTAACGTGTACTAGCGTATAGTAGTTACAATTGATAATGAAAGGTACTGAAGTAATTACTAGTAGACTGAAAAAACGATTATACTGTACTACTTGAGGTTACTACCCCTACTGAAAAAAAAATGCTTAAACCAGCCTAGAATGGTTGACTGGTTTTAGTTGGTCAATCAGCCTGGTTTAGGGGTTTTGGCCATTTCCAGGTTGGTTTCCAGTCATTTCCAGCCTGGTCTTAGCTGGTCAGGCTGGGAGATGACCAGCTAAAACCAGCTTGACCAGCCTAGGAACCCAGCCAAAACCAGCTATGTCCAGCTTAAACCAGGCTGGTCAAGCTGATTTTAGCTGGTGTATTGTAACTTGTATAGCCTATAGTTGTATAAAGGTTTGTATCGTGTATTGTTTATATTAGTCGTTGTTTTACTATAGAAACTACAGAGTAAAATACTTTAATATATATATAAGTTATATGGAATAAAAACTCCAATAGAACAACAGCATACATTTTAATGCGCTGTTTAAAGAAATCAATAAATAAACAAAGCAGCTGCTTGCCATCGCAACAGCAATAAGATCCAATGGCCGGCCGATCACTTGCACTCCAAAATGGCTGAATCCGGGGCTTTTGCTGGGCGCTGCCATTGCAATGGAACGCTCTATTCAGTGTTGCCTCTTGCTCATTCTTAGCTCTTTGCTTAAGCACAACCTAAAGCAACGGCCGTTTAAATGACAACATCATGACACCGTTGTGACAACCTTTAGCAACAATGTAGATCCTCAATCTTTTTACAAGGTTGGTACAACGTTGTAGGAAGGTTGTGAGGTTGAGGCAACATTGTGTGTTTGTTGGATACAGGTGTAATTATATGACAAAAAGAGTTACTTTTACTGTAACAGCCTAAAACAGGTGTCTCCAAACTCGCCCCTGAAAGGCTGGTGTCCTGCATATTTATTGACCAGCTAAAACCAGCTAACCAGCTTAGGCTAGGCTATACTATTACTACTAGTATTTTTCTATTCAAGTACTCTACTATAGTATGTCTACAAAACACTAATAAATACAAATTAAAATGTGGGAATATCATTGTTTCAAAAAGTCAGTTGACCACATAAGTAAATCTAATGGTAACTTATTGCCACAATTTAGCCATTTTGCTATGCTAATCACAGTTTAACCTAATAATATTAATGATTCCTTAAATTTATATAGCGCTTTTCTGGGCACTCAAATTGCTTTACACAATGGGGGGGAATCTCCTCATCCACCACCAGTGTGCAGCATCCACCTGGATGACGTGATGGCAGCCATTTTGCACCAGACTGCACACCACACACCCGCTGATTGGTGGAGAGGAGCAGGCTGGGGTGAAACCCCTACTCTTTTTCGAAGGACATCCTGGGATTTTAACGACCACAGAGAGTCAGGACCTCGGTTTAACATCTCATCCAAAAGATGGCGCTTACTGAGCAGTATAGAGTGGAGGAACTATGACGTCACTTTGTAGGCTAATCGGCTGCTAGCATAAAACTGGTTCCCTCGTGAAAATCCCTATACTATTTTCCCATAGGCTTTTCGAAAATTGCAAATAATACGCTCTGTGTTTAAACACTGTTCATTACACTTATACGTTTTGTTCAGCCGGATAATCCTCACACGAAAATACAACATTGAGCACTTTTGGATCTTAAATGCAAACGCAAGAGTTAAAAAGCTAACATTAGGCTATAAACGGACTACAGCGCCCTCGGGGCGCTCGTCAGTGACGTCAGCCCCACCCTGCTACAGACGACTTATCAAGCTTATTTTTAGAAATAATGTCCATGACAAAGAGTTAATCTCTCTGTTTATTATATTGTAATCCACGCTATATATTATAAACTAATAAATACGCAAACACACATAGACCTTTGTGCCTTTTAGATCGTTTTTACGTGGGAAATACATCTGTTTTGCTTTGCGGATTTAAAAATGTGTATAAATCTGCCTATATAGTATTATTATGAGACATATTTAAATAAGTGTATCGCTCGCGTGCGCACAGCCCGCTTACCTTAAACAGACGACAGAAATGAGGCGTGAGGAGGAACAAGTCTATCAAATGCCTGCAAGTTTCATCATCATGGACACAGAGCAACATTCAATATTCCTTTTGTGTCACGAAGTACAGCAAAAAACAGCCCATAAAGTCACATCTGCTATACGTTTTATGGAGGAGTGTAAATACTGCAGTTAAATGTGTTCAGATGAAGAAAAAAAGACGGGAAATCACTTGATCACGTTAAAATGACAGTTAATATGTCTGTATTTTTACACATTTATTTACACGTTTGCATTACTGAGAGCAGGAAAGAAACAGGCTGCACTGAGCAGTATCTTCATATTATCGTTTAATTAAAATAAATGATCAACAAATTAGTCTGTCTCGACAGCCTTTACATGTGAAGGAATTATCTACACACAATCTGAATTCTCAATTAGAATAATACAACAAACTATAAAATACTATTCATGAAAATACTTAAATCACAGACAAATCCAAACGCCCAACACAAGCGAGCTGCTCTTCAGACCAGATCAGCTCGATGACGTATAATGTCCCCGACGCCGCCTGTAGTCTCATTTAGCAACTTGATAGCAACCGTCTTTTTAAAGAAGCATAATCGATTTAAAAGTTGAAGAGTGTGCCGTAACTGATGTGTTTTATGTCGTAGAACAAAACGTGAAAGTATATTGAGTTGGTGTTAGCCACGGACCTTATTTAAGCAATTTTACTGAAACCCCATTCAAAAAACCCATTGACTTTGGGACGAGGGAACCGGAAGTGCTAAAATGCTAACTCGCTTCCGGGTTTTTGCATACAAATTGACGTCATAGTTCCTCCACTCTATAGAGTCCCTGTCACTATACTGGGGCATTAGGACCCACACAGACCGCAGGTTGGGCGCCCCCTGCTGGCCTCACTAACACCACTTCCGGCAGCAACCTAGCTTTCCCATGTGGTCTCCCAATCAGGTACTGACCAGGCGCAGCCCTGCTTAGCTTCAGTGGGTGACCATGTGAGAGTTGCAGAGAGCTGCCGGCTAATATAATGCTTATACAGGTGTAATTTTATGACAAAAAGAGTTACTTTTACTATAATAGCCTAAAAATCTTGCTAAATTCTGTAAGGGTCATTTTGTTTAGACAATATCTATACCAAAATTCTTAGTATTCAAATTTTAGTACACCTTTGCTGCACATTTCTACATTGTTTATCCAGAATCATGCAACTCTAGTCCAAACATTTGTTTAATTCAGTTAGTCAATGTGTAATAATCAGATTTATTCAAACCATTAATGCTATTTACTTTTCTGTGAGCTTTTGTATGTATTATATATTAACGCTGTCATCTATCATTACTCTATCATACAGTGTGAATAAGCAGTCTCTGCACAAAACCCAGATCTCATCGGATGACGCATAAATTTCCCAGCAACCTCGGCACGAAAAAGCAAATGACAGATGATCTACTGTGGATTGATGAAGGTGTGTATACGATGAACTAAAACAAACGGCTCAGACACGACTGCAAACATAACAGACAAACAATGGTGGAAAAAAAAAAAGAGGCAGGAAAACATGCAGGGACGCTATCAGAGATCTAAGGCTGACAGGATGAGGAAATCACTGAAACACAAACTATACTCACACAGTTGCGTCTCTTTTAAATACAGCAACATTCCAGTCCTGTGTCTTACATCACATCAGGCGGAAAAACTGAGAATCAAGGCTGATCCGGCTCAAAAACAAACAACCACAAGGCCTAGTTTGTTTAATTTCTCGCAGCTCCTGCATTTTTAGAGACACTTTACAATAACGAACAGTTAGTTGTCATTAACAATGGAGTACAATTCTTTTTTAATGTTAATTTTAGCCTCATTACAAAGGTAATTGAGATGTTAAATGTCAATAATTCAGTTAGGTTAATTAGACAAGTCATTAACAATGTATAACAATGGTTTGTTTGTTCATTCATTTTCAGCTTAGTCTCTTTATTAATCTGTGGTCACCACAGTGGAATGAACCACCAACTTATCCAGCATATGTTTTACGCAGCGGATGCCCTTGTAGCTGCAACCCATCCCTGGGAAACATCCATACACACTCATTCACACACATACACTATGGCCAATTTAGCGTATTCAGTTCACCTACTGTATAGCGCATGTCTTTTGACTGTGGGGGAACCGGAGCACCCGGAGGAAACCCACACGAACACAGGGAGAACATTCAAACTCCACACAGAAATGCCAACTGACCCAGCTGAGGCTCGAACCAGCGAGCTTCTTGCTCTGAGGTGATTGTGCTACCCACTGTGCCACCATGGTTTGTTTTTAGCCAAATGAAAAAATATATATATTTCTTATGTGGGCTAATAATATTTTTTTATTAAAATTAAAACCTGCTTTCATTCTAGCCGAAATAAAACAAATCTGACTTTCTCCAGAAGAAAAAATATTATAGGAAATTACTTTAAAAGTTTCCTTATTCCATTAAATATCAATTGAGAAATATTTGAAAAAGAATATTGCACGAGAGGGCCTCAGTTGTATGTATAGGATCAGTAATTTAATTTTAAAATAAGGTATTTGAATATCAGAAATTATAATAAATGCAAAAGTTTGATAATTCTTAATTTAATTTTATTTACATTTTAATAATATGTTGAGAAAAAAAATCAGGATGACAATAAAATTAGTTAAGATGACAAGTTATATTTATAGAATTGGACGTAACAATTTATGAGTTAACATTAATTAATGTATTATATTATTTCCAGGTATATTTTTATTGAACATATTTAGTGCAAAAACAAAAGAGAAATTTACATTGAGTAATAAGATACTATCCATCACTGACCCCTATATGATTTTAATAAAAATAACAAAACTAAATTAAGTAAACAAATTAAATAAACATTACAGAGTAATTAAATAAACAAATAATAAAGCTAAAAAAAAACAAGGACAAAGTTATAAAAAGATTGCAGATTCCATTTCTTTTGTCTAATAGACAAGCTTTCAGTCTTAGAGACTTAGACGTTCCCAGATAATCAAAGAAAGGCTAATTGATGCATTATCTAACAATAAGCATTTAATGTTTTATTACCTTGATTGTCTACTTTTAGGCAACACGGTAGCTCAGTGGTTAGCACTGTTGCCCTACAGCAAGAAGGTCACTGGTTCGAGTTCCCGCTTGAGTTTGCATGTTCTCTCTGTGTTGGCGTGGGTTTTCAAAATTGGCCGTAGTGTTTGAGTGTGTGTGGGTGCTTTCCAGTGTTGGGTAGTGGCTGGAAGGGCATCCGCTATGTAAAACATTTCCTGGATAAGTTGGTGGTTCATTCCACTTTGGTGACCCCTGATCAATAAGGGGACTAAGTGAAGGAAAATAAATGAATTAATGACTACTTTTATTTGACTTGTTTTATATATATATATATATATATATATATATATATATATATATATATATATATATATATATATATATAATATTTTTATATTGTTTATATCAGCCATGTATTGGCCATCCTGCTCCCCCGCATCTTATTACAAAATAACACTACAAATTATTAGACTGTTTATTAAAAATCCTAAATTAATCATCAAATACAATAATTCTTTCAAATGTTTCATAAATAATATTTTTATCATTATTTTCTAAAGAACCATTTTCCTCTTTAAAGAAGAACTGTTTTGTGGAATGTTAATTTTGTGGCACCTATTGAAATACAGCTCGTTAGTCAAAAATACTAAGTAAGTTTATTTGATGCATTTGTGGTGGAGTTTATTCAAGCCTTTCTGAAACGACGAGTCACACACAAATGTCGTTTGAAGTACACCTACACACATACACATATTAGTGTTTACTGACACCATGCGGCTGTGGTTATTATATCAATTAAGAATTACATAGCGATTTTAAGGTCTTTGTTACAAACATGCTCTGTTTTAAAAACCTTTTCCACTCATAAAACTTATACTATTACAGAGAGTCGTACAAAATATTTTAATCCCAGTTTATTTATGCAGGAATTTGGGTCCTCTTTTAACATCTTGAAATTTTAAAATAGGGACTTGTTGTGTTTACATTTCTCCAGTATGACAACAAACTCTATACCCACACACAGTGTCTGTCCAAACAATTTACAAAAGTTGATTTTCATCACAGGTGCTCTTTAATTAATGCATTATCTAACATGAACTAACAATGAATATTTAATGTTTATTACTTCGGGTGTCTTCTTTTATTTTATATTTATCTTTTTTTTAATCTTATTTCACATTTATTTTACATCTATATCAGCCATATATTGGCCATCTTGCTTTTTTCCCTTCATCTTATTACAAAATAAGACTACAAATTATTAGATTGTTTATTAAAAATATCCTAAATTAATCAGATAGAATAGTTCTTTCAAATGTTTCATAGTTAATTAATAATTATTATTATTATCTAAAAAACTATTTTTTTACTTTAAAGAGAAACACTTTTGTGCAATGTTAACGTTCTATGAATTTTTACAGTTGTTTGTGGAATCATTAATGCCAAAAAAATAGTGTAAATTGGGGTGTAAAAAGGCTTTGCTAGAGCTTTATTAGCTAGAGTTTTTCTGTTCTATTCTGAGATGGCATGTGAATAATAGATGATATTATCTCTCAAAAGTTTATTTACACAATGTTGAGTTTGTTCTAAATCATGTTCAGTTTGTTGTTCTAAAATTATACTGTTAGACTCAAAAGTATGCATGTGAAGTCATTTCAGGAGATTGAAAGGGTGCTTTAATGCTCATTTTCAGACTACTTTAGCGCTACTT
Organism: Danio rerio; assembly: GCF_052040795.2. NCBI lineage: Eukaryota > Metazoa > Chordata > Actinopteri > Cypriniformes > Danionidae > Danio > Danio rerio. The sequence goes on from NC_141023.1 coordinate 12,906,882, forward strand.
TATGGCAGTTTGTGATTCCACAGATTAGCTGTCCTGTTTTACTACCGTAAAGCTCCAACTCTTCCAGTTTGCTGAGCTCATGTCTTATGAAACGGCACTCTTTTACACAAGTCCAGTTCTACAGGACGCTTTAGCAACATCTCTGGCAACACATTCAGGCCGCTTATGTTTTGGTCTATTTTAAGGACATTTACACAACCTCGCAGATCCAAAATCATAAATTATTTGAGCATAAAAACAAACAAACAAAAAACTTTCAGTACATAAAGGATATACGAATAACTTACAATTTAATTGACAAACTTAATTAATTTAATTAATTTAGAGTTTTACAGTTATGATGAATCTTGTCAGGCATGTTTAAAACAGTAATTATTTGGTAACATATTAAAAGAATATAATTAATGATCATAATGCTAATTCATTGTCTAAATCATTATAAATTGCCACTATCCTTCAAATCAAGTTTTTAATAAATTAAACATTAACTAAATTCAGCATGATTGCTTATTGTGTTATGTATTTTATTACCAAAATAAGTATTTTATTTTAGGCCAAAAGAAGTAAATTGATTATTTTTTTCCCCCAAAAAATGTATTCTACAATAAGAAATATGTTGTGCTGAATTATTTATTTATTTTCCCCCACAAAAGTTCTCAAACACAGAGATTTTAGTTTCCTTTAATATATATTGCAAATTTAAAATTCTCCTCCTTGCATTTAGATCCCTAAATAGCCTAGCTTCCTCTTATCTTTGCAACATGCTTGTCCCCTACACCCCAACTCGCTTATTATTACGTTCCTCTGACTCCCTCCTTCTTGCTGTCCCTCGGTACCGCCTCTCTTCAATGGGGGGCAGATCATTTAGTGTTATTGTACAGTTTGCACCCAAATTCTGGAACTCTACCACGCTCACTCCATTCTGCTAATAATATCTCTGAATTCAAATCCTTACTTAAAACTCATCAATCCACTTGCACTCTGCTTATTTGTCTCTTAGGTCTTGTTTTTGTATTTCCAGTTTGTTATATTTGACTTCCTGGATGTTTGTGTATCTTCTATCTGCTTGTACTATCTCTTTTTGTCTCATTCTTTGCTCAAGAGTCCTTGAGCTCTGGAAAGGCGCTATATAAATAAAAATTACTATTAACTAAATACATTTTGTACGCATGCACTAACATGGAAATATCTGAGCCTGATTAAAAGATAATAGACAACCAGGATACAGACAACTTACTTTTCCCAAAATCAGTTTAAATTTCAAGCTAAATTACTTTTTTTTTCCAATATTTAAAAAAAAAAGCTGAAAAACTCCCACACTGCCAGCATCTTGTTTTTCTTCTCGCATAAACTCTTTCATGCAGGACAGTTTGTCATCCGATAACATAAACAATACATATATATCAGCTAATACCGATATGGTCACCGATATTTACAATGAGTTAACATGTAACAATTTAGAACGGGTCAACATTAATTAACACACTAACTACCTGAAGTAACAATGAGAATTTAATGTTTATTACTTGTTTGATACCGATATGGCTACCAATATTTACAGTGAGTTTACTTGTCACAATTTAGAATGAGTTAACATTAATGTTATAACAAACATGAGCTAGCAATGATAACTAAATGTCTATTACTAATGTTCATTACTTTGGCTAATACCGATATGGCCAACAATATTTACAATGAGATAACGTGTAACAGCATAGAATGAATGAAAATTTATTAATGCATTATTATAAACTAACAGTAATAATTAAATGTTCATTACTTTGTCCCATACCGATATGGCCACCGATATTTACAATGAGATAAACTTGTAACAGTATAGAATGAGTCAACATTAATTATTGCACCAACTAACCTGAAGTAACAATGAGAATTTAATGTTTATTACTAATGTTCATTACTTTGTTTGATACCGATATGGCTACCAATATTTACAGTGAGTTTACTTGTAACAGTGTAGAATGAGTTAACATTAATTAATGCATTAACTAACTTGAAATAACAATGAGAATTTAATTTTTATTTCTAATGTTTATTACTGTGTTAGATACCGATATGGTCATTGATATTTACAATGAGATAACTTATAACAGCATAGAATGAATAAAAATGTATTAATGCATTGATATGAACTAACAGTGATAATTAAATGTTCATTACTTTGGCCCATACCGATATGGCCACCGATATTTACAATGAGATAACTTGTAACAGTATAGAATGAGTCAACATTAATTATTGCACCAACTAACCTGAAGTAACAATGAGAATTTAATGTTTATTACTAATGTTCATTACTTTGTTTGATACCGATATGGCTACCAATATTTACAGTGAGTTTACTTGTAACAGTGTAGAATGAGTTAACATTAATTAATGCATTAACTAACTTGAAATAACAATGAGAATTTAATTTTTATTTCTAATGTTTATTACTGTGTTAGATACCGATATGGTCATTGATATTTACAATGAGATAACTTATAACAGCATAGAATGAATAAAAATGTATTAATGCATTGATATGAACTAACAGTGATAATTAAATGTTCATTACTTTGGCCCATACCGATATGGCCACCGATATTTACAATGAGATAAACTTGTAACAGTATAGAATGAGTCAACATTAATTATTGCACCAACTAACCTGAAGTAACAATGAGAATTTAATGTTTATTACTAATGTTCATTACTTTGTTTGATACCGATATGGCTACCAATATTTACAGTGAGTTTACTTGTAACAGTATAGAATGAGTTAACATTAATTAATGCATTAACTAACGTGAAATAACAATGAGAATTTAATGTTTATTTCTAATGTTAATTACTGTGTTAGATACCGATATGGTCATTGATATTTACAATGAGATAACTTATAACAGTATAGAATGAATGAAAATTTATTAATGCATTGATATGAACTAACAGTGATAATTAAATGTTCATTACTTTGGCCCATACTGATATGGCCACCGATATTTACAATGAGATAACTTGTAACAGTATAGAATGAGTCAGCATTAATTATTGCACCAACTACCCTGAAGTAACAATGAGAATTTAATGTTTATTACTAATGTTCATTATTTTGTTTGATACCGATATGGCCACCAATATTTACTGTGAGTTTACTTGTAACAATTTAGAATGAGTTAACATTAATTAGTACACTAATTAACATAAACTAACAATGATAATAAGGTATCTTTTTCTAAAGTTACTACTTTGGCCGATACTGATATGTCCAACGATAGTTACAATGAGATAACTTGTAACAGTGTAGAATGAGTTAAAATTAATTAATGCACTAACTAAAATGAACTAACAGTGATAATTAAATGTTTAATTATCTAATGTTCATTACTAATGTACCAATGTTCATTACTTTGACAGATACTGATACGGCCACCAATATTTACACTGAATTAACCTGTAACAGTTTACAATGAGTTAATATTAATTAATGCCTTACCCAACGTGGACTAACAGTGATAATTTAATGTTTATTACTATTGTTTACTAGTTTGCTTGGTACCGATATCACTACCGATATTCACAATTAGTTAACTTTAATTAATATTAAGTTAACTAAACTTTAGTTAATATTAATTATATCACTAACTACCATGAGTATTTAATGTTTCTTACTAATGTCTATTATGTTTATACTGATATGGCCATCTATATTTACACTGAGTTAACATGGAACAATTTACATTGAGTTGGACTTAATCAATGTGCACTTAATAACATGAACTAACAATGAATATTTCGTATTTTTTACTTTAGATGATACCAATATTACCACCGATATGTTGTTCATCTCTAACCTTTTGTATATTTTTGTGCTTTTATATGGGGTATCTATTTAAATAAATACAATTTATTTATGACTGATTAGATAATGTCATAGGCTCTCCTTCTTGAACGCTAATTCCGACCACGGCATAAGCGGTATTATAGAATCCTACACAGCATTCAAAAATATATCGGTATAAATTAATATACCACCCAGCCCTATTTGTGTATGTGTGTGTGAGGACTGTACAAGCTGCTCTAAGTGTTTTTAATAAGCCATCATAAGTTCTCTCGAAGGACAGCAGGTCGTGTTTCTCTCAGACTCGCATAATTTATTAGCTCCAAGTCTCTGGAGAGAAATTCTCCTGAGACATGCAGAGACATTCTAGACATTTTGAAAGATGAAGTTTACATTGATCCAGCAGATGTCCGTCTACATCTCATGTTTGAGCCGTGCTATTAAGATTGAGCTGTTGTTGTGCATGCAGACGTACATTACCGTCAGTTACAGAGTGTTTTTTTTGTAGCCAGATTTGATTTCAGTGTTAGTGTTGGACTTTCAGCACTATAGTGTTTTGTATGAGGTCATGCTGAGGTGACGCTCTGATAGTTTGGGTTCACATGTCGTTAGAATCTTAACATACCAGTCACCTTTAAAGATTTGTTGATAAGATATAGCTATAAAATGCATATTTTTGTGATTGTAGTGTCAATCTTGACATGATACATGGGGTGTTTTAGACACACATTATTGTTCAAATGTTTTTAGGTTGATTCAAGAGTTCACTCTTAGCTGATGATTGATAATAAAGCTAGTTTGGCGTGCTGTCCCGGGAGAGAGCCCTGATCTTATAAGATCCTCGAGCCCTGGGCTCCCCCCCGTTGCAAGGCGAGAGGGGAGTTTGAGCTCAGGTAGATCTTCAGATATGGATGCTGAAAGGTAGACTCAGAGTTTAGCTAAAATATTTTGGATTAATCGTTTAGGGTGCTTGTTTTTGAACTGTGGGAGGAAACCGGAGGACCTGGGAAAAACCCACGCGACCACGAAGAGAACAAACAAAACTCCGCACAGAAATGTCGCCTGGTTTGGATAGAATTTAAACCAGGGGCATTCTTGCTGTGAGGCAACAGTGCTAATCACTGGCCACCGTGACGCCCGTTTGAAAGGAGGGAAAGAAGGGTTGGGGGGGGTTCCTTCAAGACGAAGATATTCACCTTATTCTCCACCGACGAGCGGGCGCTGCCTTTTGAATCTTTTTGTCTCGCGACTTCCGGTCACATTCACTTCCATTCATTTTTTGATGTTAAAAACGGCTCATTACGCTGCTTGATGTTGCAATTTGATATTTTCTTATTATATTATTCTACCTGGTCTGTGTAGTCATGCAAACAGTTGTTTGTAGAGCAAGTAGTTTGACCATTTTCTGCCATTTATTATTCTCAGTCATTTCTCCCATAGGCGACTGAATCAGAAGTTCTAAGGCAATCGCGAAAACAGGCGCACTTCCGAGTTTTAAGGTCAATTGAGATGAGAAAAGTCTGGTTAGTTATAGTGGGTTTAGGATCGTCTGATAGGATAATCAGTCATTAGCTAAAGTTGGAACAGCTGTGAACAATCATAAGCAAGTGATCCTCTCGAAATTTGTTTATAAATAAACTTCACTTAAAGTTTGCAGAAAGTGTCTTCTGTTCACAAAGACTGCATTTATTTGATCCAAAATCCATAATTATTCTGAAATATTATTATAGTTTAAATGAGTCTTTTTTTAAAATGCATTTTATTTTTGCAATATCATCGGGAGTTTAAAAACATTAAATAATTGTAAGCAGAGCATTTCATTTCCTTAGTCTTTAAAATTGTTAAAAGACATACATTTAAGGACCAAAGTAAAATTCTTATGGATGTATGATAATATTTTGTAATTATCATTAAAATCTTTTTAATGATTTTTGTTAACATTTTGTCATAGGAATATAGTCATAGGAATATGAGGAACATATCCATAGTGTGGGGTGTCAAATAAAAATATGACTTTCTGTTTTGAAAGGGTATTGGTTTTATACACTTTAGTTGACCAGCAGGTTTATTACACACTTTAGGACACAACAAGTAAATAGTGACTATATTTCACTACAGATATAAAATATAAGATATAGATATTAAAATACTGTATGCAATAGGAAAACCCTATAATGGTCATTTAACACATACTGAAATATATCAAATCATTAAGCTCTATTTTGACGGTCCATGCATAACTGCACAATGCACAAATGCACTGTGCACACATGCACAAATATTTGTTTCAAAACTATTTCTAAATTTAGTTCTAATTTCCAGCAAACGAGTAAATGAACAATAGTAACGAAGTGTGCTCAAAAACCTGAGTTTTATCCTAAAACCCATGCTGTGCCCCATATGGTCTAAAACCTGCAGGAGGGCAAATCTAAGCTTATTTTTAATAAAACAAGTATAAATATGGATATAATAAATAATACTGCTAAAAATAATAACATTATACAAAAGCAAATTGTTATGAATGAACTGAAAAAGCCTCCCGAGATGAAGAAGACATAAAAGTAGGGATTTTTCATATTTATGTAGGCTAGAAAATAATATGTTTTGTAATATTTTAATCCTTTATATTTATATCCTATATATCTATTCTTATTATATCCTATATATATCCTTAATATTTAAAATTTTTCATATGTAAAGATATTTGCGTATTGCTCTACATATTGTGTGTATTAAGCAGTGTGTAAGCGAGGCGCAACTCTGCGCTGGAGTTTAGACCGGGTTTGTTTTGGTCTAATGAAAAATCTATTTTAGTTTCTCAAAATAGCAACGCGCCAGCAATGCACCTCAGAACGCCTTCCTATTTAGACCAGAACACATATGGGCGCACAAATGAGCGCAAATTCATTTGCTATTTAAAAAGCATGGCGCAACACCTCAAAACCACTCTCGCGCCAAGCTAAAACTAGCAAACAAGTATTACGTCATGCCTTGCGCCACATTGCGCCGGGTGTATGATAGGGCCCTTAATGTTATCTTTTTTATAACATAATTGATATCAATCTTTAAAGAGAGTTGGTATGAGTAAATTCTGAAACTTTAAAATATGTAGTGATTAAAAAAGCAAAAATCCATTGTTTTTGAATATTTATGTCTATTCATGTCACTTTTTGGTAATCGATCGAGTCTTGATGACCACTAAACACTGCATAACATTTTTATTAACACATTTTTAATTAAACAATAAAATGTTTTATATATTTATATATTTTTTTAAGTTCTAAGCATTGTAACAATATAAAATAAATACTAAACTCATAATATTTTTGGTGGCAACTGAAAAGATTTAAACCTGCATGTACAAAAATACCAAAGCTTAATGCATCTGCAACATGTTTACTTGGGGAAGTTGGAGTAAAAGTTACATGCCTGAGTAAGAAGTTCTTCTTTGCATGTACATTAATGTATGAAATGGATGCTGGCGTCATCAGTGCAGCTTTGCTATCAATAATTCATACCAGCGTTTCACCATCCTTTTATCATATATGCTGATGGAAACCATTGTTATACTTTGATTGCTGACTACAACAACAGAACTTCTCAGAACTTTTGTGATATGAACGTCCACTTAAAAGGCTGCTTCACAGAGTGCACTCTTGAAATCTATTTATGTTGTTATAGTAATCTCTGAGTTTGCTACCTCAGCTTTACATGCTAGCTCTCTGCAACTCTCACATGGTCAGCCACTGAAGCTAAGCAGGGCTGCGCCTGGTCACTACCTAGATGGGAGACCACATGGGAAAGCTAGGTTGCTGCCGGAAGTGGTGTTAGTGAGGCCAGCAGGAGGCGGCCAATCTGCGGCCTATGTGGGTCCTAATGCCCCAGTATAGTGACGAGGACTCTATACTGCTCAGTGAGCGCTGTCTTTCGGATGAGACGTTAAACTCCCTCAGGTCGTCCCAGGATGTCTTTTGAAAAATAGTAAGGGTTTCACCCCAGCATCTTGGCCAAATCTGCCCAATGGCCTCGGTCCATTATGGCCTCCTAACCCTCCCCTTTTCATAATTGGCTTCATCACTCTGTCTCCTCTCCACTGATTAGCTGATGTGTGGTGTTTGGTCTGTCGCAAAATGTTTGCCGTCATGTCATCCAGGTGGATGCTGCACACTGGTGCACATTGTGTAAAGTGCTTTGAGTGCCCAGAAAAGCACTATATAAATGTAATAATTATTATTATTATTACATTTAAAGTGTTTGTTTATTGTGTTATAATAGAATAAAATACTATGTAAGTCAATAGCTGCTTGGTTTAGTTTAGTTTAGTTTAGTTTAGTTTAGTTTAGTTTAGTTTAGTTTAGTTTAGTTTAGTTTAGTTTAGTTTTTAAAGCTATTAATCCCCTTGGAGCAATTTATTTGGACACGGTGGTGCTTCTCATAAGGCCTGGTTTATACTTCTGCATGCTATGAAGTATATATAACAGACAACATATATAGTCATTTTAAACACTTTCAATAGTGTTTTATGAAAATTCAAAGGGTTTTCTTTAAAATGGTACCAAATTTTTGCATTTACACCTCTGAATGTGGATTTGGAAAGCTTTTTAATTCGGGTAGGCAGAATCCAGGTGGAAATCCTAAAATAGCTTCAGTTTAACCTCAAAACTACATGACATTTTTACCGCATCAAAAATTCATTCGGTAATTTATTCGGTTTTCATTGTAGTTTATGCACATTTCTTTCTTATTGGATATAAGGTTTATCCTTCTCAGTTGTGTGCATATTTTTTGTGCATTTTCAAAATGTATGTGCATTCTGGCATTTCCATTAATCACTTTTTTATGCAATAGTCCAAATATGTGCTTATAAATGGGTGGATGGTAATGAGAGATACAGTAATACGAGATTTCCTTTCTGCTACTGACTTGAATGTACCAATGCGTCCAGTGTTTTATTATAAGCCATAACTGTTAAATTGCAGCAATATTTGTCAATGCACATCAGAGTTTGCTCCTTAAAGCCACAATATGTTAACAGTGTTTTACTTGGTTGACTGATGGATCCATTTACTGTCATTATTCAGATCCCACCACTCCAGCTTTTCCATAACTCAACATATGTTGATGTCCGAGAACACAAAGTCATAGTTCAGCACTTTCCTTTTTTCCTCAAATCAATTGACATAAATTGTGGTCAGGAAGCCTTCGTGAGAGACTTTGGCATTTAAATGTTGAGCTGAAGTGAAGTGCGGGTCTTTTGTGCAGCAGTGTGTGTTTTGTAACCGTTCCCATGTTTCCAAACTCTCTCATACGTCTTTCAGCGGCTGAATGAGCATCTCTTCCATGACTTCACATACTGTAAACTCATCTGCTCTCTGTTCTGTGTCCAGAGCGCTGACGGAAAGAGTACAGAAAATCATACTCAATTAAAAGTACCATTACTTGCCAAAAAATGCAGTGCAAGTAAAATTCTGAGCTTGCCTTATGCAGGTGAGTGGGCTTGACAAACCACCACAGCACTCTTTTATCTCTCAGACACTTGCACCAGATTTGTACATTTGCACTTGCCTACAATCACTCTACCTCTCAAAAAATATTGTGCATTTATGAAGTGTTCCTCCTGCAGGTGAGTGGGCTTGACAAACCACCTGCAGAAAACACTCCTTCATCTCTCTTACACTTTTACCAACACTTGCACCAGATTTCGTACGTGCACTTAACACTTTCTTGCAATCACTCTGAATTTTAAAAAAAACATTGTGCAGTTTCGTAGTGTGCCTCCTGCAGGTGAGTGGGCTTGACAAACTACCTTTAGAAACACACATTTTTAAATCCCCCATCCTCCCACCTTTACTCTAGCACTTAATTCTCTGAGCACTAACAGTTCCTTTTTATAATTAGCACTTCTTGTGGGTGAAGCAGTGGCACAGTAGGTAGTGCTGTCGCCTCACAGCAAGAAGGTCGCTGGTTCGAGCCTCGGCTCAGTTGGCGTTTCTGTGTAGAGTTTGCATGTTCTCCCTGCCTTCGCGTGGGTTTCCTCCGAGTGCTCCGGTTTCCCCCACAGTCCAAAGACATGCGGTACAGGTGAATTGGGTAGGCTAAATTGTCCGTAGTGTATGAGTGTGTGTGTGGATGTTTCCCAGAGATGGGTTGTGGCTGGAAGGGCATCCGCTGCGTAAAAACTTGCTGGATAAGTTTGCGGTTCATAAGTTAGCGACCCCGAATTAATAAAAGGACTAAGCCGACAAAAAAATGAATGAATGAACTTCTTGTGTGTTTTGCTTGTTCTTGTTGAATCGCTGAATGCCTCCTCAGTTGTAAGTTGCTTCAGACAAGCTTCTGCTAAATCGGGGGTTCTCAACCTTTTTTACTTCGAGCCCATCTCCTTCTGCGAAAATATTTGGAGGACCCACGTGTCTGACATTTTCTTTAAAACTGATTTTTTTTTGAGAAAATTATTATTTTAAAACCTAGAGCTGTGACCCTACACTAGTCTCACGGTTCGGTTCGGTTACGATTATCATGCCATCGATTCGGTTCAATTCGATATTTCGGTGCATCACGGTGCATTGACGGAGCTTTCCATACACAGTTTTATATTTTCTTCACAGCAGCAGTTCTTGTATTAAAATGTATGAATATATTTATATACTATTTGTAATACAATTTTGTCATTTAATACAAACAGTCAGATATATAAACTGCAACTTTAAACAAAACGAGCATTAAGCAAATAATATAAACAAATATAAACATCCAGCTCAATTTCTGATCCTTGTCTAGTTCTCTTACACCCCTTTGATTGGTCACACCCTCAAAAAAAAAAACGGCTGCGATTGGGTCTTGCGCGCTGCGTTCTTCACAGATGAGTGACACTGATAAGCAGCAGGCGGCAGCGGCGATCTCACAGCTGATGTATGATAGACACGGTGGAGAAAACTCTGCAGACATGCGCTCGTTTCTGGATGCAAAAGTAACGCTGTAAAACAGCCGAGAAGAGAAGAAAAACAACGCCAGCAGGTCAAATGGGCCACTGTGTGTGTGTGTGAGAGAGAGAGACAGAGAGAGAGAGAGAGAGAGAGAGAGAGAGAGAGAGAGATGGAGTAGGCTCCTTTCATTCTCTTGATCTCAGTGAATTAGGGGCTATTGTTGTATATGTCAGTGAAAGACTGATCCAGCAAACACACACAGTGAAATTGTGCACAGTTTATGAGTTTTAAGTAGTTAAAGCGCTGTAAAGACAGAGCGCATATGAGGTAAATGACGTCAGTAATAACCGGTTATGATTATTACTGAACCGATACCGAATTGTCCGCGTCTGCATCGCAGTGCACCGAAAAAACGATTATTTTTGACACCCCTATTAAAACCTATTATTTTAAACCTTTATTTGTTAGCAAAACATTTATTTTGCCTTCTACTATTATTCTCTTATTTTTCTACAGCGTTTTATAAAAAGTGAAACATTATTTATTTATGTATTTATTTGTTTATTTGGCAGGGACAGTGTACATAAATTAGCATTTCTGCCAATGCACCAGAATTAGCCCGAAGGCTATTTTTCATTTTTTGTCCCTGAACAACCTAAAAAAAACAATACAAGAATTAAACAATCAATCAAACATAGTTAAAAAGTACTAAAATAGACATGGTTATGTAGATATTAATAAAAAAGACTATTTACAAATTACACTAAAACACCAACATTTTGTAATAGAGATAAAAATATTTAGATATTTTATAGATTTTTTATATATACACATTATAGTTTATTTATTTTATTATTATTATTGTTATTTTACACATGCACAGATTGAAAGCTCCTGAATTACATTTTTTTTGACAGTTATTCTTTACAACTGAAGAGTATTTTGGCCTTTTCTTCAGTAAATGAACCTGACATGACAACAGGAGTTGGCAAAAAAAAACAAAAAACAGCCCCTTCTTTGAATTGAACTGACTACTACTCATCTATTGATCTACTATTCATATCCATTAAAAATAAACAAAAAAATGTAAAAAACAGTAAAATTCTAAATCTGTTGAAACACATTGATCTGAAGGCGGTTGGGTTTGCAGCTTGATATTATTGGAGTTCGCTGAAAGGAACAGTGAACAGCTGTTCACTACTGAAACACCACAGAGCCTTGCTAGATCCTACTGTATGGGCGCACGTCCATTATAAAACACTTGCAGCACATTCATTTGTATATATATATATATATATATATATATATATATAGATATACTATATTTTAAAGTGTTCACACAAAGAGAGCACGCAAAGTTTGTGATCGAACAGACTTGTGCGACTCTGATACAGTATATGAGTCGCAGACGTGAGGCTCGTGTGAGCTGGTTAATAGGCTATAGGCTTACTCTAATCCTCGTTACCTTTATATTTGCGTGCATTTTCCTTTGTACAACTGAGCTGGTGTGCAGTGGTTGGAAGTTTATGCCACAGTTATGTCTGTATTTAAAAATGAGGCTGTTTTTGCACAGAGTCTGAAGTAATCAATCACAGAAATGCCATTACATTGATCATTTTAATATGACATATTTAATAATGAAATCAAATAAATATGGAATAATATTTATATATTTATAGTATAATAAGTTAATCTTGTGGCCCAGCTGCCAGAGCACTGAGGCTCACTAGTCGGCCACGGCCCACGGGTTGAGAATCACTGTGCTAAATGACTGAATGTAAAAGCAAGTTTAAATGTATTTGTTGTTAATACTAATCAAAGTGTGAGTAAAAAGTAGCCCTTTTAAAAGTATTCAAGTAGTGAGTCTTACACTGTGAAAGGTGTTTACATGCAATTTGAAAGGTGTTTACATGCAAACACATTCTGTATTAGTGATTGTTTAAGGCCATTTGGTTAATTTCAGTCATCATAACAGAATACACGCTTTATCTTCTCGTCATCAGTCTAATCATTCTCTGTTGTTGTTACAATTTTGCATCTTCTTGGACACTTTTATTGCTTTAAAACTAAATGTTTGCTTCATTTATAAAGTGTCCATGTCTGTATGTTCGTCTGATGCAGTTTTTCTATCTGCGATTTGATTAGATGGCAATCATGGGACTGACCATGGCGATGGGATTCGAGTCTGGTGAAGAACGGTTCCAGAAAGCAGGTAAAACAAAAACATAAGACATAAAATATAATAATGAAGTAAATAACAGGGTGAGAATGTGGTAAAATCTGAAAACGTGGTAAAAATCAGGCGAGGGCTTTGCTTTTTCTGGATTGCTTTGTATTTATGTGAGAACAGCAGACTCGAATGCCATTCACGAGAGAAATTTGAAATCTGAAAAAGCGTACACAACGGCGTCTGGCAGATTTGCGTAAACAAAAACTGCAAAAAAAAAAAAGTACCTCCTGGGACGTCTTTGTCATTCTCCAGAAATGTATGTAGGATAACGTAATCATAATGAGCCTGGGTTGAAGTGTGCCTCAAACAGGTTAGTAGGCTTGACAAACCACCTGTAGAAACACTTTTTCTCAGCCCCTCACCCCCATAACTCTATTTTTATTTTATTTTTCTGAGCACAAACAGTTCTTTTGTATAAGCACTTCTTCTATATATTGCCTCTTCTTACTGAATCGCTGAATGCCTCCTCAACTGTAAGTCACTTCAGTCAAAAAAGCATCTGCTAAATATTTAAATGCAAGTTTAAAAGTGCGTGTTGTGAATAATACTCAAAGTATGAGTAAAAGTAGTCCTTTTAAAAGTACAAGAGTAGTGAGTGTTTTGAGGTTTATGTGTTTAAATGCAACTTGCACATGTATTTGAAAACGTAACATTCCGTAGTGGTAATTAAGGTCATCTGGTGATTTCAGTCATCATGCAGTAGACATCTTTCATCCTCCCATCCTCAGTCTATAAAATCTCTCTGTCACTGACAATTTTGCATGTTTTTGGATGCTTTTATTGCTTCAACACTGTGCGTGTTTGCTTCATTTGTAAAACATACATTTTTTTAGGTCTGTCTGAAGCAGTTTTTCTATGTGCAATTTGATTGGACGGAAATCATGAGACTGATTGTCCAATCACGTACACTGAAATTATTTTTGCCAAATTGTTGCAAACAGCTAATATAGACTGAATTTAAACAAACTAATTAAATTTAGTAATGTTCAGCTTAATTTGTTTGAATTCCGTCGAATAAATAGTTTGCAACCACTTACTATTAAACATATAAAGTAGTGACTGCATATTGACTACGAAGTATATCTAAAAGTACACATTTTAAACTACTTAATAAAGTAGAATTGCTAAGAAAAACTACTCAATTACAGTAATTTGAGTGTAATTTGTTACTTTACACCACTGGTCCCCACGTTGGAAAATCCAGACTCATGAACTCCAGTGGGGGTTTCTGCGTAGAGGAGTTTGTTACAGGCCACTTCTGTTTACAGTTGTGTGTTTGTTGAGCCGTTTTTAGCTTTATTTCCAGTAAGGATGCAGGTTCATTCCCTTTGGAGGCCACAGGGCGACAACTCAATGACACTGTTGTGTTGCTTTGCTTATGTAGAGTGTATGTGTGTGTGCGTGTGGGTATGTTGTCCAGCAGATAGCAGGAAGGTTGTCATACATTTTTGGGGGCAAATTAGTCTTGCTGTATAAAAGGAACAATAGGTGACCCTGGAGCACAAAAAACAACAATCATTAGTTTAATTTTTGTCATACATTAAAGCTGGATGGTTTACTGTATACTGTATTTGGTCTTGGTGCTATTGGAAAATCTGGAATTTGGGGATTCAAAACAATCTAAATATTGAGAATCTACTTTAAAATTGTCTAAATTTAGTGCTTGGCAATGCATGTTACCAAATTAAATGTTGATTTGTTTTAATATTTACTGTAGGTAATTTACAAAGTGTCTTCATGGAACATGATCTTTATGGAATAATGATGTTTGGCATAAAATAACAAAAATGTGTCATGTTTTTAATGTTAATACAAATTTTTAGACAACACAATACTAATATTTTAACACTAGGAGAGTCAATATTTGTGAAATAGTCCTGATCAAAACAGATTTGAAAAAAAGAAATGCTTTATGATATTGTTCAGAAGAAATGTTCTTAGAACTTTATAGAATAAATAAAATATTTTACATTTAATAATTTAATCTGAAATAATGTACTTAGCGTACACAAAAAATGCAAAAAACACTATCGTTTGGCATTACGAAAGGGGGTGGGTGGGGTAACGGTCAGTCAATGAATTGACAGCGGCCCCTGGTGGATTTACATGAAAAAAACAGGCACTAATAGCAATCGCAAGAGAAATTTGAGATAAAAAAAAAAACATACACAGCGGCCTTTGGTGGATTCGTCAAAACAAAATCTGCAAGAGAACGCAGCTACTGGCATGTATTTGGCCCTCTCCAGAAATGTATATAGGGGTACGTATCCATAATGAGCCTGGGTTAGATTTTCTCAGCATTCCTTGTAAAAAATCCTGGGTTCCACACAATTCCTTCACAAAATACTATCGTTACTTTGGGATTAGGAAAGGGGGTGGGTGGGGTAACAGTCAGTCAGTCTGTCAACAGCGGCCTCTGGTGGATTTATGCTAGAAGAGCAGGCACAAATGTCACTCGTGAGAGATCTGAAAAAGCATACACAGCGACATCTGGTGGATTCATGAAAACAAAAACTGCAAAAAAAAAAAAAAAAAAAATGTCGCTCCTGGGATGTATTTCTTGCTGTACAGAAATCTATACAGGGGTACGAATCCATAATGAGCCCGGGTTGGATTTCCTCAGCATTCATTGTAAAAAGCACTGAATACCTCTGAATTCCTTCATGTTGTCCCAACACAAATCCATTAAGATAACTTAATCCATTTTATAAATTTAAGTTAATTGAATAAAAAACATTTAAGTTATTCTCCCGAAAAAACTTAAGAATTGTGTTGTTTCAGCTTATTTTAAATAAGTAGTTTGAACAAGCACACACAATAGAATGAATAGTGTTTTTAGAATGTTAGCAAAGAACAGATTTGAATGAGCATTCTAAAAATGACCAGGGATTCCAAAGTTCTGAAAATGATCTCCTCTATAATAGAACTTCTATTGTTGAGAAAAAGCCATCTGTGTTCCGCAGAGAAGACACAATAACACACTATTGCTGAGGAATATGAGGCTGATAGAGTTCAAGTTTTAGTGAACTATAGTTTAACTTCAGTTTTCTCCATCACTGCAGGATGAGGGCTTGTTTCTCGGCTGTTCTGGAGCACAGCTGCAGGGCTTGGTGTGTTTTGGAAGGAAAGTTTGTCTCTAAGGCCCCATATGCAGGAAGAGGAATGTCTGTCCTGTAAGGGTTTCTGTCCTTGGCTTTCATCCTTTATCACCAAGAGCAAGACATCAAACCCCAAAAGCCCTGCAGCAACATTGTGCTTTAGAGTACATCTGACCCAGATGTAAAGCAAACACGCATAAAATGAAAAAAAAAAAGAAGGTTTTAAACACCTATATCCACTTTGAAGCTCAGTGTCCTTCTGTTGAACACAAATAAACATTTTGTTGTAATATTTTTTAAGATTAAGTGTCGAGACTGTCATGTCAAATTTCAGAAAAAAAAAAATGTCTGGCTTTTTTTAATTAAGAGACCACTTGAAAGTCTATCGATTTAATAGATTTTTTTAAGGTAAAGCTTTGAGTATAATGGTTATATAAACTAAATAGTTTAAAAGAAAACACTGGTACAAGTATATGGGATTTTTAATATTCATAGTGTGTTATATCTATGTTTTTGTCCACTGTTAACTGTAAAACATGACATTTGCCTTCAATTTTTATTTTTATTTAAACTAACCTTATCGTCGTAAATTGCATATTTGTAAATTAGCTCTAAATTAAAGTGTCTGCTTACATCAAATTTTGGAGTGTTAGTCACATCAGCAGCTGAAGTAAGTGGAAGAGGCTGGCAAAGGGCCAGCAGGTAACAGAGCGAGTAAAGGAAAAGCAGGAGAACTTTCCAGTAGATCCAAGAGAAACCGGCTGCGAATCCACCCGAAGCCGCTCCTTTTCCAATTCTAGCCCCAATTCTCTTAACCCTCAGCCTTTTTGCCCCGCTTTATTGTTTAATTGATAATACAATTCTTTTGACTTTAACACAAATAACGGGTCTGGATTGGGTAAGCTACAGTGGTGCCAATATTACTGACCTGAAAAGCGGAGATGAGAGATTCCCGCTGTCATAATAGCTTCTATCTCTACGCCACCTTCCTCCGACAGATCAGGCAGTATTCGCTGCAAAATCTATTCTTTATAAAGCACATCTTTTAAATATATATATTTTAAGCCTTATGTGGCATCGCAATTTTAAAGAATTCTGCAATTTTAAATAGATCATCCTTACGGCAGCGATCAAACTGTTACATGATCAGAGAAAGTGTAAATTCAGTCAAATCAAAACCCATGTTAACACTATTCACTACTCCCTCCCACACCAAAATAAAAGCAGCCAAACAAATGAAACTAAATACACCTAACATAATAACCTACCTCCCAGACTATATATATATATATATATATATATATATATATATATATATATATATATATATATATATATATATATATATATATATATATATATATATATTTATATATATATATATATATATATATATTTATATATATATATATATATATATATATATATATATATATATATATATATTTATATATATATATATATATATTTTATATATATATATATATATATATATATATATATATATATATTTATATATATATATATATATATATATATATATATATATATATATATATATATATATATATATATATTTATATATATATATATATAAACAGGAGAAAATATTTACACAAAAGAAAAGTGTGGTGTCCAATCCCTACTGCTTTTCATTGTGTATATACAGAGTACAATATTTAAGATAGCAACAAACAAACCAAAACAAAATACCAAGGGGGAAAACACGGATAGATAAACAACAAACAAAAGTCAAAATTATACACACACAAAAACGGGAAAACACAATCATCTTTATTACAATCTTTATAACACCCAATTGCAAATCATAACGTCAACCAACCCGCTCTCCAACTCCATGCCTGTTTTCCCTTTTTTAAAAGATGCCCTGGGTCACCCCAGCCAATCCCAGGATATGTCATCTGCGTAATTAGGGCAGGGCCTGTGCAGATGAAAAGAGAGAGAGACACGCACACCTGCAAACGTAACACATTAAACTGACTTGTAAGTTGCAACAAGATTAACTTTGTTTAATAAATTATAATTAATATAAATCATATATGTTGTTATGACTTATTAATCATATAAAAGCACAATCAAGCTTTAATTAATGATTTATTATTTAGTACCACAGATTTGCTTAATGTTTACTTAATTTGTCTATTCAAAATATTACTCAAAATATGTTTTTAACTGGTCCAGAAATTTTATTATATTATATTATATTATATTATATTATATTATATTATATTATATTATATTATATTATATTATATTATATTATATTATATTATATTATATTAGAATAAGTTATATTATATTGTATTATATTATTTGATTTTATATTTTATTATTTTATATTATATTAAATTATATTATTAGATTATTATATTATATTAGAATAAATTATATTATATTATAATTTTTATACTATTTTATTTTATTATATTATTTCATGTCATGTTATATTATATTATATCATATTATATTATAACATTATTATATTATATTGTATTATATTATTTTTTAATATATTATTTTATTTTATATTATATTAAAATATATTATATATTATATATTATACTATACTATACTATATTGTATTATATTATATTATATTATATTTTATTATTTTGTAATATATTCTATTATGTTATATTATATTATATTATATTATATTATATTATATTATATTATATTATATTATATTATATTATATTATATTATATTATATTATATTATATTATATTATATTATAATGCAGATTTTTGTGTATTGTAAAGAGCAAAATCATACATCCTGGGATTGACATTTATAATGGGTGTTTATGCATTTATTTTTTGTCATTAAATAGTTTTAGAAATCGAGAAAGACACTTTATGTAAGTGTGTGAGTAAGGCTTTGTGCTGGTTTGTGTTTAATAACAGTGAAGGTGTGTGTATAAGCATGTGTAAGATACTCTAATTAATCAAAGAGATGATAAAAGTGATAAACGCACACTCTCTGGACGTGCTCCTGGGCTTTGTTTAAACTCAGTGTATGAATAACTCTGGCATTGTGTCTAGTTCGGTGTCACAGGCTCACGGGTGACCAAGAAACAGTCATCACTTTCATATTACAGTGAGTTATCATGGAAAGATCCATTGCGCAACACTCACACGGGGAACCTGCTTGAAAACAAGAGCTGGACGTTTTATCCTGCGATATAATGATGTGGTTTTATTTCTTTTTTTAGACTTTCAGGAATGTGTTAATATACACTAAAAGGATTACGCTGGCTGTTTGTTCAAACTACTTATTTAAAATTAGCTGAAACAACACAATTCTTAGGTTTTTTAGAGACAGCTTACTTGTTTTATGTTCAATCTACTTAAATTTGTAAAACCAATTAAGTTAGCCTAATCGATTTGTGTTGAGAGAACATGAAGGAATTGTGTGGAGCCCAGTATTTTTACAGTGTATACTCAAATAATGATGTTTGCTGTTTGGTCAGACTACTAATTTAAAACTACTAAATGTTTTTTTTGCTGGCAACTTAATTGTTTTAAATTCAATCCTCTTAAATTTGTAAAAACAAGCAATATAATTTAATTGCTTTATGTTGTCCCGACACAAATCGTTTGTGTGTAAACCTGCATATTTGACAGTGATAAGAAGAGGTTTGATTTTTGTTACAGTCACCAGCAATCTAGCTACTGCGGATCACTGGAGAACTACATGCTTGCCTCATATATAAGTACTACAACTCCCAGTATGCACCTTTCACACACCGGTTCCTGTTACCCACTGATTACACACACAGCCAGAGAAAATCATCATGAACTGATTAGTTGGACTATAAAAACAACACAAACACACTTCAGTGCTGAGTCTTTTACCTGTAGCATCTTGAACCGTTTCTCCTTGCCGTGTTTGTTTTGTTGCTGTAATGTGAAGCAGACGCTGACAAGGGAGTGAGGATCTAAATGCAGGGTTTATTATACAAAGATGGTCAGGCAAGCAACGGTCACCATCAGGAGCAAACAGATATATACAGGCAATCCAGAGTTGTGGTCAACAAGCAGGCGAATGGTCAATACAGGCAGGAGGCAGGCAACATAAACAAACAAATAAGGCGAGGTTCAAACAGGAAAGGCAAGGCAGGGAAAATGCGTCGTAATGTTCACTGTCAGTATAACAAGACTCAGCCAGGATTAGGAACTGGTGTGTGTGTGCAGTGCATGACTGGACTTGTAGTCCATATAATTGCGGGTTTGTATTTCTATGCGATACTGTGTGTCTGGATCTGCACAGGCTTTATCGCTGGTGATCGTGACAGTTGATTTGTTTGTTGATTTTTGATGTTAGCCACCTGAACTGACCTCTTTGCCTGTGACTCGACTAGTCTTTTGGATTGCTCCGCATGATACTGTTTGCTCCTGTGTTTGAGCCTTGCCTGCCTGATCATTCCATGTTTAATAACAACACTGCCATTGAATCCTCACCTCCGTTGTCCCGAACCGTATGTTGCAATTTTGATTTTGATTTTTGCATAGGCATGGCTAGCAGGTTCAGAGGTATTTGTGGTGGATATTTACACTTTATATATGTATACAGTGTGACATTTAATTTGTGTTGTTGATTTGGACAAGATTTTTAGAAGAGATTAAACAGGCAAGTTCACCCCAAAAATGTTTTTTTCCTAAAATTTCTAAAGTTTATTTCCTATGTTAAATATAAAAGAAGATATTTTGAAGAATGTTGGGGGATAAACATCCATTGCACCAAATACAGTTTATTCACTTTGCATTAGCAGATAATTCAATATGATCAGATTTTCTTTCTTTCTTTCTTTCTTTCTTGTTTTTTAAAAGAATATTTCACCCAAAAATGAAAATTCTGTCATTGTTTGCCATTCACTTGTTACAAATCTTTATGAGTTTCTTTTTCTGTTGAACTCAAAATATCTTGTAATTAGCTCAAAAATGTTTTAAACTACATTAGGGTTATAATTTTTGGGTGAACTATTCCTTTAAAACTTGCATGCAATTTAAAGTTCTTTTGCATTTTTACTCAAGTATCTTTTATACAAAATTCTTTTAACCGGGTAAAAAAATTAACAAATTTTAAGTAATTTTGCCCAAATAGCAGGGAACATTCCAACCCAGGCTCAATCTGAATATATTCCCGATATTTCTGGAGAGCGCCAAATACATCCCAGAATGTACGGTCTTTGCAGTTTTTGTTTTTGCGAATCTGCTAGAGGCCGCTGTGTACCCTTTTTGAGATCTAAAATTTCTCCTGCGAGTGCTGTTATTGCGTATTTCCACCAGAAGCCGATGTCGACTGACTGAATGACTGACTGACCAATCCACTGGCTCACCCTCCTCCTTCCCTAAACCAAACCCATAGTGTTTTCAAAAGCAATCCAGAAAAATAAAAGCCCTCATGACAGCCTGATTTTTACAATTATTTCAGATTTTACCACATTCTCACCGTGTTATTTGCTTCTTTACATGTTTTTTTTGTTTTACCCGCTTTCTGGAACTGGCGCTAGAACCCTGTCGTCACAGTCAACTCCACGCCACAAGTACGCCACCGTATGCGGCAAACCACTGGACAAACTGGTACCAACAGAAATGCAGTCTATACAGAGGTAAGCAGTCAGCTGGTAAGCGCGAAAAGGAACAGCATCATATCGCCCACTTGTGTTCGTTTTAAATACGATACGTACCTCTAGCTACATAATTTGTGATCTCCAGAAATGTACATAGGGCTACGTTTTCAGAATGAGCCTGTGTTCCAACATTCCCTTAAAAACTTTAATAACTATTCAAATTTTGGGTTTTATTTTCCCTTCAGTATGTAGGTGCATATCAGCCCTCTGTGTCTATATTTTGGTTACAGCCTTGGCGTCTCCTCCACTTCTCATGCTCGCTGTGTTGTTGTGTTTTCTGCTTTCGCACTCTTTCCCCAAACTCCTGCTAAGTGTGTTAGTGTTTATCTTGGCCATGAGCTACATTTCACATCCCCTTAAAAGAACAACAGCATGATGGAAAGTGTGTTTTCCGGAGCAAAAACATGTGTTTACAGAATATTTGCCAGTGTCTAAACAGATGCGACCAAGATAAAGCGTCTGCTGATTTTCAACTCCCAAACAAATTCACATCCTCAAAGGACCGTGCCTGTGATTTTGTCTTTCTAAAGAGTTTTCTATTAGTTTCCTTCCCCTCGTTGTGCCACTTACACTACTTTTTCTTCACTCTCTTGGGTTTCGCAGCCTGATGTGATAACTGAGGTCTGTGGTATTTAAATGAAAAATTAATAAATTAGCGATGTCCTGTTTTGTCATATGATTGTATGCGTCATATTGAATGAGTCAATGCGTAAATCTGCCCAAAACAAACTCATTGGAAAATATGGGTTTATATTAGGTGCACTTAACTAATATGTACGTACGCTAAAATTAATTATTTGTTACAGTGCACTTAAGTAAATACATGTTTTTTTACATGTGATGTGCATATAAAATTCATTTTAAAAATGTGTTTGTCGCATAGTTTATGCCCATTCTTTTCCAATCTGATAAAAGTTTATGCTATTCAGTTGTGTAGATAAGTTTTTATGCACATTTTTAAAATGTATGCTCATCTTGGAATTATTTATAAACTAATTTTGAGAGTAGCACTTGCTTACACTGTAAAAAATAAATCCTTAAAATTTATTAAATAAGTTAAAAAAGCGGCAGCTGTGGTTGCCACTGCCAGTACTTTACCGTTAAAAACACGGTACAATCCGTAAAAGTAATTTCTTATTTTCACAGTAAACTACCGTATTTCATCAATTTATAGAGGTAATATGTCTGTATTTTGAATGACCAACATCTACAAATCTTTTGTTACACAGTTAGACACGTTAGCACACCCATATGCAGGAGGTGATGAAAAAGTTACATAATGAACCAAAGCTCATCACAATAAACTTTTCCCACAAGCAGAAAATATATGTGTATTAATATATAGAAGGTGCTTTGTGTCATTCACACAGCTACTAAACACCAGTATGGTAACACGCATAAAATTAAAGTAATGAAATAAACATTGTTTATCAACATTAGATGTAACATAAATCTCTAATGTACATAACTGATAGGAAAACAACTAAAAAGATCCATAGTAATGTCAACAAAAAGAATAAAAAGGGATGTGCCATACAGGGAATTCTGGGAAAGTAAATTTATGGTTATTTGCCATATATATTAAGGAAACATAGGGTTAAGTAGGTTACGGATTGTGACTTTAGCATTTTTACAGTTTTTTACCGTTGAAATCACGGCCATTTTTTACAGTGTATGATTGATGACGGCTGGCCGTGCATTAGCTAACGTATGATTCATCAATCAGATGACTTCTAACTCACTATAAATAACGTAAGCTGGCGGAGTTAACCAAACGAGTTGCATTTCTCGAGTGGACAGCGACAATGCCCGTGCAACAAACGCAACAAGTTGTATTCTTGTATAAGCAGAAACGCAAGCAATCTGGCTAAGTGAAGGTATCTTTCAAAAGTGCAATGCAATGCAAAGTTTTGACTTCCTAG
Organism: Danio rerio; assembly: GCF_052040795.2. Lineage (NCBI taxonomy): Eukaryota > Metazoa > Chordata > Actinopteri > Cypriniformes > Danionidae > Danio > Danio rerio. The sequence goes on from NC_141023.1 coordinate 12,930,555, forward strand.
CTACTAACGGTAACGTTACATCATTCACATCGCTATGTCAGCAGTCAATCACCTAAATTAGTATAATATTAATAATTAAATAAACACACACATTCGGTTACAATGAAAACAGTATTTTTTTCTGCAGTAGCCTAAATATTAAACATTCATGGTTTCCGCTACATTCCTTCTTCCATGTTGGGGCGCCACGCCAAAATTCATCCCGCCACGGCTACATTACACCTTCTCATTCAAAACATTAAAATTTTTTAATAGCTGGTGATAATCTCACCAAAACATATTAAAAGGTAAGCGAATTATAACAGCGCAAACTTTTCTGTAGTAGTAGTAGTGCTGTGCGTCATTTGTTTAACCCTTTAAGGTTACGTGCTGACTGGCTGACTGACAGGTGCGTGATGCAAGAGGCCAGCAAACACAACGTATAGCCATTTTACTTTACTTCAGGTGGCATTAATGCCGCTCTGTAGGTCTATTGTAGAAATAAATATTTCTAGCAAATCTAATAAATTATTTGAGAGCGCACAAGAAGATCTGCGCGCTCTTGAAGCGGCTTATATTTGACGGGGCGGGCAAGAAGTTTTGTGCATGAGTAGAGGAAATCGTTGCGCTAGCAAAGAGATTTGCATGCTCGTAGGCTATTACATGAATGCGATCTCGACTTCTAATACTGCGCTCACGACATTTGTCACTGAAATAACGCCACAGGTAGTTGGTAGATCTGTGTAAAAAAAAAGGCCTGCCTCCACAGCTGGAAAAAATCCTAGAGGAAACACTGACATTAATATACAATAAAATACTTTTGTGTTTGCCTGGCGAAATGTGTAAATTCGATGCATCAAGCTGATCGGTCAGTTCTTGTCACATGACTCACGGTGCATTCTGAAAAGTTGAAGTGTTTTCAGCTGTGTGCGCCTGAATGTATTTTTTAATATATAGAAATAGGCATGTATTTTTAATGAGCCTGGGCTGAATCTGCCATATGTCTATGCTCATTTTATTGAATTCTTCTGTGACATCTGTGCTTGTAATATGCTAAAGTTGGATGCTAGCTCTGAATGTTTGCATCTTCAAACATGCATTTATTGGTATGGAAAGTGTTGTGTGTTTCTTGGTATTCTAATGCGAGAGCCATCAGGGTTGCCATTGCTTTCTCGTAACTCTGATTCATAGTTTGGCCCTGATCTTGAAGGACAGAGAAAGCTGATTTTCTTGATAACCAGTTTCCACTGGCTATTTTAAAAATAAATAATTAGATTCTTGTACAAGTTTGAACAGCCTTATGTTGTTAGTGCTCATGTGTGGATTTGATCTGTTTCTTTTACCAAATGTAGGGTTGTTTTAATGTTAACTGTGACTATCAGTTTAAAGGAATTTGACGTTGACAAAGTGCAGCTGTGGGAGAAGGGACTGAGTTTTGTCTTGTTAGCATCAGCTAAAAGTGAAGTCGGAGAACTATGTGGATGTGAAGGAAATGTTGGGGTGGACCAGACTAAATTTGTTTTGGAAGTGGTTTCAAAATGGCCTAACTTGGTCATTAGCTGGTCCTGATCGATCCAAAATGGTGATTAGTTGTTTCATGCTGTTCCAGAATGATTCAAACTGGCTATTAGCTTAGGTTCAGACTAGCATAATTAAAAGGCTGATATAAGGAGGGACGAGAGCTCACTCACTCACTTTTCTGAGAATATTGATCAGTTTTTCACAGGCTTTCCATAAACTCCTCTGCGTTTTAATCACATTTATAAATAGTTAACAGGGGGCAGTGAAATATTCATTTAAATGTATGATCCTTTTTCATCTTTTGTCCTTTAAAATGTAATCTATATCGTTGATATAAAAATATTTACTCGTGTAATTAATATTACATGCGTATTAAAACTGGCTAATGGTATTTGTACGGAGTAATTTAGTTGTATTTTGGTAAAGAGAATTAAAAATGAAATAAAATTTGATGCATCTTGGGTTTGTTGGTTGATTGGGTTGTTGGCTGGTTTGTTAAATTGTTTGCCTTGTTAGTTTCTATTTTTGGTTGGATGGTCGGTAAGGTAAGTTGGTTAGTTTGTTTGTAAGTTTCTTGGTTATTGGTTGTTTGGTTGGTTTGTTGTTGAGATTTTTTGGTAAATGGATGATTGGCTTGTGTGTAGGTTCATTGGTTTATAGATTTGTTTGGTTTGCTTGTTTTTTTTTTTGGCATATTGATCAACTTTTTTATTATTTGGTTGGATGTTTGTTTGTTTTATGGTTGCTCATTGGATTGCTTTGTTTAGTTTGTTGTGATTAATTGATTGTTGATTGATTGTTGGTTAGCTGTTTAATTGGATAATTGGTAAGTTGATTTAAAGGTTGGTTGGTTTGTAAGTTTCCTGGATTTGTTTTTTTGGTTGATTAACTGGTTTGTTTAGTTGATTTGTTTGTTTTTGGTTGGTTTGTTGGTTGGGTTGTTGGACGGTTTGGTGGTTGGTTTGTTAAATTGTTTTCCTTTTTGTCCCCAAAAGACAGTCAGACAGTTGCAGCTCATCCAGAATGCTGCAGCCAGGATTCTGACCTGAACCAGAAAATCAGAGCACATCACACCTGTCCTCAGGTCTTTACACTGGCTCCCAGTTACATTCAGAATAGATTTTGAAGTATTATTACTGGTCTATAAATTACTAAATGGCCTAGGGGCTCAATACATTACATAAATGCATACTGAAAACAAACCTAACAGATCATTCAGATTTTTAGGATCAAATAAACTACAAATTCCAAGAGTTCAGTCAAAGCAGGGTGAATCGGCTTTTAGCTACTACATCCCCCCCGCTGCTGGAATCAGCTTCCAGAAATGATCGGATGTGCTCCAACATTAGGCACGTTCAAATCAAGATGAAAACACATCTGTTTAGCTGTGCCTTTACTGAATAAGCACTGTGCTATAGTACGTCCGACAGGTCGCACAATTATGTCTTTCTTTTCTTTTCTTTTTTTTTTATAACCAATTTTTTAACAAATTTTAATATTTTTATCTGTTTTTAATCATTTTTATTGTTTGTTTTTTATTTTCTTATATTTGTCTCTTTTATTCTTCTACACTGTGTATGAAATGTGCTATATAAATAAACTTGTCACTTGGTTAGTTGGTTTGTAACTTGTTGGTTTGTTGAGTTTTTTTTTGGTAAATGTATGGTTGGTTGATTTGTGGGTTCATTCGTTTGTTAATTTTTGGGTTGGTTGGTTTGTAGATTTGTTATATGGTTAGCTTGTTTTTTTATTTGTCATATTGATTTATTTTATATATTGGCTGGTTGGCTGTTTGTTTATTGGTTATCATTTGATTGCTTTGTTTGGTTTGTTGTGATCAATTGTCGGCGATGTGGTGGCGCAGTAGGTAGTACTGTCGCCTTACAGCAAGAAGGTTGCTGTTTGGAGCCTCGGCTGGGTCAGTTGGTGTTTCTGTGTGGAGTTTGCATGTTCTCCCTGCGTTCGTGTTGGTTTCCTCTGGGTGCTCCGGTTTCCCCCCCACAATTCCAAAGCATGCGGTACAGGTGAATTGGGTTAGCTAAATTGTCCGTAGTGTATGAGTGTGTAAGGATGTTTCCCAGAGATGGGTTGCAGCTGGAAGGGCATCCGCTACGTAAAATATGTGCTGGATATGTTGGCGGTTCATTACGCTGTTGTGACCCCAGATTAATAAAGGGACTAAGCTGAAAAGAAAATGAATGAATGATTAATTGTTTGTTAAATGTTTGTTGGTTTGGTGGTTGGCTTGCTAAATTGATTATGGGTTAGCTGTTTGATTGGATAGTTGGTTAGTTGATTTAATGGTTGGGTTGTTGGCTGGTTGGTTGGTTGGTTTGTATGTGTCTTGGATCATTTTTTTGGTTGATTAGCTGGTTTGTTTAGTTGATTTGTTTGTTTTTGGTTAGTTTGTTGGCTGGGTTGTTGGATGGTTTGTTGGTTGGTTTGTTAAATTGTTTGCCTTTTTAGTTGAATGGTTGTTTGGTTGCTTGGTTAGTTGGTTTGTAAGTTTCTTGTTGGTTGCTTGGTTTGTTCTTGAGATTTTTTGGTTAATGGGTGGTTTGTTTGTGGGTTTATTGGTTTGTTAGTTTTTTGGTTGGTTTGCTTTTGTCATTTGGCACATTGATTCATTTCATTTATTGGCTGGTTTACTGTTTTGTTCATTGGCTGTTCATTTGATTGCTCTGTTTTTTTGTGATTAATTTTTTGTTTGTTGATTGATCGTTTTGGTGGTTTGCTTGCTAAATTGTTTGCGTGTTGGTTAGCTGTTTGATTTGATGATTGGTTAGTTCATTTAATGGCTGGGTTGCTGGTTTGTCTATTGTTTCTTAGTTGATTGTTTGGTTGGTGTTTTTGATTACTGACTGGTTTGTTTTTGTTTGTTAGTTTGTTTCTTGGTTTGTTGTCATTGTTGGTTGATTGGTTTGTTTGTTAAATCGTTTGCTTGTTGGTTAGCTGGTTAATTGGAAAATTGGTTTGTTGATTGTTTGGTTGACGTGTTGGGATTGATGGTTGGCCGGTTGGTTTATATGTTTCTTAGATTTATTTATTATTATTATTATTATTATTGATGATTGACTAGTTTTAGTTGATTTTTTTATTTATTTATTTTTTTGCTAGTTGATTGGTTTGTTGTTGTGATTTGGTTATTTGTTGGCTGATTGATTGGCTTGTTAAATTGTTTGCATTTTTGGTTGGCTGTTTGATTGGATCATTAGATGGTTGGGTTGATTGGGTTGTTAGTTTGTTGATTCAAGAGGTTTGTTTTGATTTGTAAATTTCTTTTTTTTATTTCTTTTGGTTGTTTTTTGATTATTGACTGGTTTGTTTGGTGGATTTGTTTGTTTTTGGTTAGTTTGTTTTTGTAGTTTATTTGTTGTGTTGGTTTGTTTAATTGTTTGCTTGTTTGTTAGCTGTGTGATTGGATATTGGATGTTTGGGTTGATGGATGATTGCTGTTTTATTTATTTTTTGGTTGGTTGATTGATTGGTTTGAAAGTTTCTGGGTTTATTTTTGGTTAGCTTTTTGTTTGGTCGGTTTGTAAGAATCTTGATTTTTCTTTAGGTTTTCTGATGATTGACTGGTTTGTTTGGTTGATTTGTTTTTGGTTAGTTTGTTGGTTGATTTGTTGTTGTGTTTTGTTTGTTGATGTGGTGTTTTTGCTTGTTGGTTAGATGTTTGATTGGATAATTGGTTTGTTTGGATGGTTGGGTTGACAGTTAATTGGGTTGTTGGTTTTTGTTTTTTGTTGGTTTGTAGGTTGATTAGTTTGTAAGATTCTTGGTTTATCTTTTGGTTGTTGGTGTTTTTTATTTGGTGATTGACTGGTTTGGTTGATTTGTTTACTGCTGGTTAGTTTGTAGGTTGATTTGTTGTTGTGATTTGTTGTTTGATTGGTCTTTTTGCTAAATTGCTTGTCTAGCTGGTTAATTGGATAGTTGGTTTGTTGATTGGATTGTTGTATGTTTTTGTTTTCTTTTTTTTATTTTATTTTTGGTTGCCTGGTATGTTTCTTGGTTTATGTTTTGATGATTGACCCATTTGTTGAGTTGGTTTGTTTTGTTTTTAGTTTGTAGGTTTTGTGTTTGTGATTTGTTGGTTGATTGGTTGCTTTGTTAAACTGTTTGCTTGTCAATAAGCTGGTTTGATTTAATTGTTTATTGAGTGATTGGTTTATTGATTAAATGGTTGGTGTGTTTGGTTTGATGGTTGGTAAGTTTGTAAGTTTCTCAGTTAACTTTTTGATGATTGATTGGTTTGTTGGTTGGTTTGTTTGCTTTTGGTTAGTTTGTTTTGAGGTTTGTTGGTGGTTTTGTTTGTTTTTAGTTGGTGTGTTGGTTTGTTCATTGGCTGTTTGTTTATTGGTTGCTCATTTGATTGGTTTGTTGTTGTGTTTGTTTGTTTACTTGTTGGTTAATTTTTTGCTGGTTGGTAGGTTTGTTTTGGTGGTTTGTTTGCATGTTTGACTTGTGGTGTGTTAGTTGGTTTGTTATTTATTGTTTAACATTTAATTGTGCATGCATTGTGAACTTTATTTTCATTCTTTGCAAAAATAATAAATGATTCAGTTCAAATGCTATCATGAAGAATTAATGGGAAATCAATTGGGCAATAGGTTAGTTAAAACATCATGTTTGTCAATATCCCTAGAGTCTGGCATTTGGGTAAATGTCAAGTCTCTGTGCTTATGATGAACCGTTTCTATTCTGAGTTCAGTTCAAGAGAAAGGCATGTCAGCCAATGTTTGACCTTCTGCCTATATTCTCCCCTCCTCACGTCTTTCAGACATTCTCTCTTGATTTTTCCACCATCTCCTGCTGATGGTGGCTTACACACTAATACCCTTCCTTCCTTTGCTTTTGCTTTTTAGCATCCTGTTTTAATTGCCATCTGGGGCAGACAAACACGAAGTGGCATCTTTTATTTATAGTCTAGCTTTCTTCCTGGCTCTGATGGACAATCAATGACGGAAAGATCCGTGGCGTGCATTAGGAGGCTCTAGTGTCTCTTGTGTCTTCAAGAATATTCCGGTATCTGCTGACTGTCTCATTAAAACTATTTGAAATAAACATGGATTCAATTATGAGGCTGTCAGAACTGGTATTTGGGGATGTGTGTGTATATTTATATATAAGTGTGTTATTGGTAGTTCTGTAAAATATGTTCCCGAGTCCAACCAATGATTATTATATTATAAAGATTTGAAATTGAATGATGATGTGTATAAAAAAAACTACAGTTCAAAAATACAGTTCACGTGTGTTACAGTATGTGAAAATAACAAAAATGTTTCTTATATTTGAAAGTAAATTTTTAAAAAATAATATTACTTTTAATTTATCTTTTTAAAAAAATTTGGCAGTTCTGAGTCTGAATTCTGACTTTTTTCACAGACCTCCTGAATTTTCATCTTGTTCTTTCTTTTCTTAATGTGCAAATAACATCACAATGATTAACAGAATACATTCTTTTTTCTGAATTCTGTGTTACTTTTCAAAATTCTAAACTTTATGTAGGATTTTGAATTTACATTTCTGACTTCTATTCAGAAGGTTAAATTTACTACTTATAAATCAGTTTTTTTTTTTTTTTAGGAATTTTAAATTTAATATCACATAATTTTGCCTTTTACAATTAACATTTTCATACCAGATTTCTGACTTTTTCAGAATGTTCATTATAATTTTCACAATTGTGAAACTTTGTTCAGAATGTTGCTTTTCAGAATTCTGATTCAGAATTACTTTTTTTACATTGTTTAATTTACTTTTTTTATTGTTGACTTTACTGTTCAGAATTCTGACTCATGTATTTTTTAAAGTATATTTTTGGCTCTATTTTAACGATCTAGACGCAAAAGTTTAAAGTGCATAGTGCAAAAGCATTAAGGGCTTGTCTGAATCCACTTTTGCTCTTTTAAAGACAGAAAAATATGCTCTGCGCCTTGGCGCATGATCTATCAGGGTAGTGCTTATTCTCTTAATAAGTTCTAGGTGTGTTTTGAACGTAACGTGCATTAAACTAATTTAGAGTCTCTTCTCACATTCCCTTTAAGAGTTTGTGCCAAACAGCAACCTCCCGCTCTCCCTCGGGGGACCAATACGGAAGTAACTTAAACTGCAATTCATCGAAAATCCACTAGTCCTGGCTCCAAAATAGAGCAAATTTCAATTGAGCCCACTGTTAGAATGGCTAACTTTACTGCAGAAAAAAAGGTGTTTACAGCCTGGTACAAAGAACGATTTTGGTTCATAAAGCTAATATTACCCTTCATGACAACTGTAAGGGGGGTGAATTTTTTTATAACTCTTCATTTTCCTTTATATTAGGTTATATTAAGTTTGCATCATTAAGGGCGTGGCCACTTGATTGACAGCTTGGTCTCTCTGTCGCCCTCACTTCACCTCAGCTGACTCTAGCAGATTAGCCGCTGATTTCAGCATATTCATCATATTTTTGTTTTGTTTTATGTGGCTTTACACAGTCAGTTTCCTTTTGGGATTATTTCCTACAATTATCAGATAATAGGGGATGCTGTGTGCACATAATTGTGCTCTCAAACCATTCACGTGGCCTCTGTTTACCATGTGAGTAAAGTTATATACTTATATACCATCTCTATACATGTATTTGTTTAAATTAAGATCATTTATAACGTTCTTTAGAGCTGTAAAGCACTCTAGAATCTGACGAATTGATTAGCTGTAGGCTCTAACAGTCATCTGAAGTGTTATCATACAGGGTTATGCAAGATGTCATCAATAGTCTTGCATTTACTAACACAGACTATATCTGAAGTGTTTAGAAGTAATTTGCGTTTTCCTACTGTAGAAAAACATCATAAGAACAATGTTTAGTGGCTCAATGTATTACAACAGTGTTTTTAAAATTCTAAACACTTTATTGATATAATTTACAGTCCACCACATGTGGTCAGAACACACACGAGTCACAGGTGATAAAGTATTAAGCGTTTTCCCAAAGTAAAGTGTGTCTTAGCCAGGTCCAAGCAAAATGCCAGCAGGTGTCTGTAGCTCCGCTCACTCTCCGCCTCTTTGCCCTTGTTTGGTATCCCGCCGTGAGTGCGATGACGCGCAAACAAAATGGTGATGGTTGGTCGCGCCTACATGTGGCTTCTTTTGCGCTCTTCAGAAACCTATGGGTGACGTCACGGATACTACGTCCATATATTTTACAGTCTATGGTTTGTACATGGTACACTTTGTGAAAAACTGAACGCTTCACTACCGAGAAAACAGTTGAAAAGACCATCTGCAGCACGAGGATGCAGTCTGCCTCTTTCCTTTTACTCTTTACTTTCATGGATAAGAAAATGGTGGAAGTCTATAAGCCTACTGTAGCGAGGCAGAGGGAAAACACAAACTCAGTTGGATAATGTTACAAACAATGCCCCGGATGGTGCTTTATTTACAAGTGATAAAGGGGTGAATGAGTGCTCTTCTTAAGGGTGCGTGCTCAAGTGCTCCGGGGAGATGGTGAAGGCTGGTGAGAGTTCTGGTGTTGGATCGGTCACGAGCTGGATTCGACTGTGAGAGAGACAGAGAGAGACAAGCGTTAGCGCAGGGAGTCATGTGGAAATGAAGCTCAGTTTCCTCCTGTGTGGGGCTGGCTTTTATCTCTCCCTAGCTGATGAGGTCCAGCTGTGAGCGATCCGGTGCTGATGAGTTTCCAGCTGGGGTGAATTTGTGACCAGGGTGACGTGGTATCAGCAGACTCGCTACACTACATATTTAATTCTGTTTCTTAAGCACAAAGATTTGTTTCAAAACTATTTCTATATTCAGTTCTAATTTCCAGCAAATGAATAAATGAACAATTATAGCGAAGTGTGTTCAAAGTTATATCCAGCTATTTATATATCCAAACACATGTCCTATTCTTATGCCTCATATGGTGACGCATACATCTCCAAAACCCGACAGATGGACAAATCTAAAGTTGTTTTTATTAAAAGTAATATAAATATGCATATAATATTTAAAACTGCTAATAATAATAACATTATACAAATGCAGATGGTCATGAATAAATTGAAAAAAAGCCCCTGAGAGGGAGGAGGTATAGTGGACTTTAGACCTTTTAGTTGGTCAATGGCGCAGTTTATTTCAGTTCCTCAAAACACACCTCCTTTATAGACCAGCACACCCATGAGTCCACAAAGTGGCGCAAATGGATTTGCTATTTAAACAAGGTGGTGCAAAGTGTAAAAATAAGGTTGCGCTAGTCTGAAAATAGCAACAAGTCACACCAAACACATCTTGCGCCTTATTGTGCAGGGTGTATGGTAGGGCCCTATACGTTTCAGAATTCAGACTAATTTTCAGAATGTTACATTTTTATTTTTTTAGAATTCTGACACTTTTTTTTATATTGTTGCATTTTTATTATTTCCTTTATTTAGCCAGGAGATCATATTGAGATGGTACTGTCTCTTCTTCCAATGAGACCTGGTCAAGATGGCAGGCAGCACATAAAGGTTCATATAAAAATCACAATAACAATAACACAAAATAACAAAATCACCATTCATAAAAACATCAGCTCATAAAAAGCAATTACAGGTGTCCTTTAAGCTGTTGTATAAAAGATGTTTAAAAGTACTCAGATTCGGACGTGTGTCAAGATTGAGCTGATTTTGCAGGTCATTCCAAGCCCTGGGAGCGTAAACAAAAAAAAAGTTCTTTTAGTACCCTTGGGACTGTTAGACGAATACATGAACCAGATCTAGTGTGTTGGTTTGTAGGTGTGAAATGTTAATAAATTAGAGATATAGGATGCTAATTTACCTAAAGGAGCCTTTAAAAATTAATAAGTACAGATGTAATTTTCTCCCTTGACATAAAGATAACCAGTCTAAGGAATCATACAAAATACAGTGATGCGTCCGTGAGTCTGCACCTGTGACGAAGCGTATTGCTGCATGATAAACAGAATCTAGTTTTCTTAGTAGAGTAGCGGCTGCGTGCATATAAAGATGATCACCATAATCCATTATAGACAGAAATGTACTCTCTACTAATTTTTTTTTACCTATCTCTGTATTCTGACTTTTCTCTTTTTTCCAGATTTCTGACATGTTTCAGAATAAAACATTTTTGGTCCAAAATATAATCTTAACAACTCTGAAGGAAATCTGGCAATCTCACGGTTTTTGATCTCTCTTCCAATTTGAGTCTGAATTGTGACGCAAGCAAGGTTCTACAAGGCACTGCATATTTCTTCCCTCTGTGTCTCCTGTTGATGATCTCCATGTCCAGATAGTGTTGAGTCACAGACACTTTCACACTTTCCGTTCTCGTCCAGCAGGACATTCCTCAGTGATCCTCCATCAGTCTGCAGCTCTTCTCCTCTCTCTAACAGGCTGTTTGTTCTGCATGTCCTCAAAAATCTGCATTAGTAACATTAATGAAAAAACGAATGTAGAATTAGTCACTCCAGACTACTGTTCTTGATTAAACAACATGTTTGAACCGGAAGCCAGTGACCTAAATGCTACGTGGTTCAAACTGTTCAAACACATACTACACTGTCAAACCCAACAGTCAACTTCATCAAATGAAATGAGTGTAGTTAACTCAAAATTTGCTGAAATTAATTCTACTCATCTGAAAAGAGTTTTAAACTCAGTATTGCTGTGTGAAGTGGTTGAAAGTGCTCGTGGAGTTGTTCAATGAGATTGAAGAGATTGAACTTGTTTTATTTCTTTTAATGATGTGACCAAGGCTGCTATAGTTGTGTCTTTCTTCAGTAATTCTGCTTGTTAACAGCCGGTGTTCATCATTAATGTTTAATCAAGACTGACCTAATCACTTAAATATCTCATTACTTCTACTTAAATGAAGTAGTTTCACGGTATTCATAGATTAGTTTTTTTTTAACTCAAATGGTTTGTAGCAATCGGTTTCCTCAAGGGGGTTGAGTTGTTATCGGGTTTTACAGTACTCAGTTGGTTTGAGTTCTCATCATTTATTGGCTTTTACTGTGCTCAAATTGCTTCGTTTACTCAAATGGATTAAGTTCAAACTACTCATTAGGATTAGTTTTTGAGCTTAAATGGCTTGTTGCAATCAGTTTCCTCAAATGGTTTGAGTTACTTTAACTTATTGGATTTTACAGTGTACAGATATGTACATATAAAAAACCCAACACAAATTAGTTAAAATTAACCTAATTGTTTTTACAGATTTTAGTGGATTGAACATTTTAGTAAAATAAAAAAATATTAAGTAAAAACAACTTAAGAGTTTAATTTTTATTTATTTTAAATAAGTAGTTTGTACAAGAAGTACAAGAGTCTATTATATTGTTCAGGTTAGAATGAGGGTTAGGTCGGGTAGTTGCATATAATTATGCATGAATAATTGTAACTACTAGTCACATTTCTGCAAAAAAAGAAGCTTGATACATGTATGTATGTATATTTACAGTGCTCAGCATAATTGAGTACACTCCATTTTGAAAATGAATGTTTTTATCCATTTCTCAGTGAATATAGGCAATGTATTTTGGTGCATTTAAACAGAACAGGTTTATTAAACAACTCAACTCAATTTATTTCTAGAGCACTTTCAGCAAACCACAATGGGTACCAAAGTGCTGTACATAAAACACATGCAAATACACACAAAACCAAAATACACATCACATTATTAAAAGCTAAAGAAAATAGGTCTCGGTGTGCTTTTTTGGTCCGCTTTTGGTGCGCACTCGAGTACGACTGCTGCATTCACACCTGCCCAAACGAACCGCACCTAAAGGGAAAACGAACTCGACTGCGACTAAACCAAACTAAATACGGCAGGTGTGAAAGCAACCTAAGTGTGTTTTCAGTAACCTCTGAAAAGACTCAAGGACTTAAGGAGAGTGAAAGATCGTTCCAGAGTCTTGGAGCTGCCACTAAAAAAGCTATCACCTCAACATTTTAAGCGTGAACGTGGATCTGTCAAGTAGAGACAATTCTTAGAGTGAAGAGATCTCACAGGTTGGTGTATATTAATTAGCTCAGAAATACATTTAGGGGCCAAACAGATCTATTTAATGTATTAAAATAATATTTTAGTCACCAAACATATTTAGAGATAGAAAGATAATACAATCCAATTTTAAGCTAAATATTGCAAAAACTTATTATAAACTTTAATTTCAATTAAATGTTTTCATTTTTTGCTTCTCTTTGATTTTTTCCTTTTTTATTTTTTTTGTTTGCATTTAATATTTTTACCTAACATTTAAATTTGGCTGTACTATATATATTTGATTAATTGATTGTGTTTGTTAAACTATCACAACACAATGCATTGGTGGAGAAATGAATTAGCTGGTCCTGAACCTTGTTGGAGATCTGTGGTTTGAACTCTGCATGCTGCTTTGATCTGTTGTTAGTGACGTCACACAGGTGGTGGACTGATAACCTTTAATTAAAAAGTATTTAAAAAAAGTATTCAATGATTAAAAAGTTTGAAATCAAAATAAAGTCACATTATTGGTGTAAATAACAATCATCAAAGGACTGAGCACCTGCTTTATTTTCTGTTCATTTGCTTTATGCAGGTTTCTTTACGTCATTCAGGGCTCCTCAAACAAACCCACACTTAAAAACATCTACCAAACCAAACGACACTGAAATAAAACGTCAATGAATCATTGATGTTAAATCAAATATATGCATTGTACAGCGTGTTATCTTTACTGTAAACAAAATAAACTATAATTTCAACAGTAAAAACCTTTTAAAATGCTGGTAAACTCTGTAACCTGGTTTACTGTAAGTTTTCTTAACCTGCAGTTAACAACTGTATATTGACTTTCACAAAATTTCCTGCATGGCACTTCACATTTTTTAGCCTTTTTGTTTACATTACTATGTTTTTTTTTGTTTTTTTTTTCAAACATCTGGGGTCAATTGGATTTTTAAATGTTTTAAAATAAGCTTCTCCTGCTCACCAACGCTGCATTTATTTAATCAAAAATACAGTACAAATTGTACAAATGTGAAATGTTATTGCACTGTAAAATTACTGTTTAAAAGTAGTTTATAATTTATTTAATAAATTAATCCAGTGATTTTAAAGATAAATATTCAACTTTAATACTTCAGAGTCACATGATCCTTTAAAAACCACTCTAATATTCTTATTTATTATTATTATTATTATTATTATTATTATTATTATTATTATTAATGGTAATAGTAACAAAAGCAATAATAACTGGAGTAATAATGTCATTTGAAACTACATACAATAAGTAATAAAAAAATATTTAATACATATTTAACCTTTTTTAACATTTAATAAATGAACAGAATAAATTTATTTAAAAAAAAAAAAACATAAAAAAAACTGAACCTAAATTTTTGACCGGTAGTGTACATTAAAGTTTTATCTTATTAATATTAATTTTACATCTAATTTTATAAATAGTTATCAATTCATTTAATTATAATCATTAATTTTTGAATTGTCATTTCCACATGAAGGTTTTTGCTGAATTTTTAATGGTTAATTCTTTTTTACCTATAAAAACTATCAACTAAAAACATTAAGCTTTTTATAAAAACTTTTTAAAGTGTTTTTATATTGTCATAGTTTAAAGTTTTTTTTTCCTGAATAATGTTATGTATTGTAGTTTTAATGGAATAAAAAAATGCTTAAAACATAAAAACTGCTGAGGTCAATATTATTAGCCAATTATTATTATTATAAATATTATTATTATTAAAATAACAAACCACTGTCTTTTCAATTAAGTGCTTAGCTAGCTTGATTAACATGTTAAGTCTTTAAATCACACTTTAATCTGAAGACTAGTATCTTGTGTTGGAATAACTAATCATTCCATGCTTGTTCAATAAAAAGGTCTTGAGAAGGGTTTTTTATGTCCAAAATCTTAGTAATTTTTTGGATAAAAATGAATAATTCGGGGCGACGCAGTGGCGCAGTAGGTAGTGCTGTCGCCTCACAGCAAGAAGGTCGCTGGGTCGCTGGTTCGAGCCTCGGCTCAGTTGGCGTTTCTATGTGGAGTTTGCATGTTCTACCTGCGTTTGCGTGGGTTTCCCCTGGGTGCTCCGGTTTCCCCCACAGAGTCCAAAGACATGTACAGGTGAATTGGGTAGGCTAAATTGTCCGTAGTGTGTGAGTGTGTGTGTGAATGTGTGTGTGGATGCTTCCCAGAGATGAGTTGCGGCTGGAAGGGCATCCGCTGCGTTAAAAAAAAATGTGCTGGATAAGTTGGCAGTTCATTCCGCTGTGGCAACCCCTGATTAATAAAAGGACTAAGCCGACAAGAAAATAAATTAATAAATGAATGAATAATTCGATTCACCGAATTGTGGTATTCTTAATGCAATGCAAAAGTTACATTCAGGAGGCGCGCAAGCACTTTCATTTCCTGATTCAAGCTTTTATACGTCGCTGATATTAACAGGTGGAGGTTAGTGGAATCCGTGACTTTTCAATCTTTCCCAGTCCTCCATTGTCCTCCATCAGGCCTTGAAAATGTGCAAAAATTCATTTTCTTTTCGGCTTTATTAGTCCCTTTATTAATCCACCTAAGCCACTAAAGCCACTTTATTAATCCCTGGATTTTTACACTGTAAAATACATCAACCATATATTAGCAGTTTTCTGTATTTTGTGATTCATGTTTTTTTTCCCCCTATTTATTTCTGCTTTTGAATTGCATTATGAGACCTTGATATTTCTTCCAACAACGTTTAACCTTGAAAAGTTGGAAAAAGTTACTTTTATTAACATTTTCAATAGTTTAAAGTGATATATTGTCTGGGATGGTGCTGTAAATAGTTTCTTATACATTATATTATTACTAATATGTCAATAAAAGTCACTTTGTTAAACTGTAGAGTTGAATTTTCAACATCAACATCAAAATTCGACAGAGCAGAGATCAACATCCCATAATGCAATTCACAACTGTAAATAAACGGAAAACACTTGTGAATCGCAGAATATGGAAAGTCATCATAGTAAAGGTAAAATAAATTTGTTATTAGAAATGAGTCATTAAAACTATTATGTTTAAAAATGTCTTCTAAAAATTTTAAAAACATCTCTCTGTTAAACAAATAAAAATCAACAACAAAAAAAGCTTTAAATAATTTTGTCCTAAAAAAGAAGCTGCTTTATAACCATGCAAATGTGTATTACGTTTGCAAATGTTTGTTATAACTGTGATTTTGGGAAACGCCGAATCGTTCAAGTGTTTTGTTATCAACGAAACGTGTGACCATAGTTGGCTACTAACATAGATTTTTGGGAAAGGCACTCCCGGGCTGCTACCCAAACTCATTTTACAGCTTTATCCTCTTCATTAATGGCATAGTTCACCCAAAAATCTAAATTTCCTTATCATTTACTTCCTCGTTAAATTTTATGTGTTTCTTTCTTCTATTAAACACAAAACAAGATGAGGAATGCTGGAATAGACGCAAGAAGGTCACTAGTTCGAGTCCCGGCTGGGCCAGTTGGCAGTTCTGTGAGGAGTTTGCATGTTTTCCACGTACTGGCATGGCTCCAGTTTCCCCCCACAGTCCAACGGCATGCGCTATAGGTGAATTCAATAAACTAAATTGTCCGTAGGTTATGAGTTTGTGTCTGAATGCGAGAGTGTATAAGTGTTTCCCAGTATTGGGTTGCAGCTGGAAGGGCATCCACTATATAAAACATATGCTGGAGTAGTTGGCGGTTCATTCCACTGTGGAGACCCCTAATAAATAAGGGACTAAGCCGAAGGAAAACGAATGAATGATAATACAACAGGCAGGCACATACATAGCCATCAGATGAAACTCAGGCTGCACACTAAAGGACAGTGTAGACCAAAACAACCTGACATGAATCATACTTACTGTAATCTTCACCTTGCTGTAATGATTTCAGCCATTATTTCAGATTGACAGAAAAAAAAAACTGTGTTCTGATTGTAGCTTTAAATCAGCAGACATGGGTTCAGTCCTGACGGATTGTTTAAGTCCTGAAATCTTTTATTATGATTAACTGGGCTTTGAAAGACAGTTTAATGCCCTTTCTGAGATCCAGATCTTCTCCGGAAAGGATTTTAGTGCATGTCTGTCCAATGAGTTTAGTGTTTGTTTTATATTTTGATTGGATGTTCTCAGTTTAATATAATCTCTTCTTGTGTTTAAGCAGGTCTTGAGATGCTGGAGATTATGAATATTAACACAAGGCTTATATATAATCACAGCTAATGCGCCGACTTTAAACACAGGCCCAAAGGCTTGATTAGGGTTTCAGGGCTTCTTCTAAACACTAGTTTTAAGTGTTTATGCAGAGGTCGCGGAGTCACAGACAGGATTAATCTACAATCTTCTCCATTACAGCCTCTGCCTGCTTCTGTGTTTTTCACAATGTAGACAGATTTCTGTTGTCTTTCCACAAAAGTTTTACATTGTACAAATCACTTTCTATTTGGTTATTTATATTATCGTGTGTGTGTGTGTGTGTGTGTGTGTGTGTGTTTGTGTGTGTTAATGAGTGTGTATGGGTGTGTGAATGTGTATGGGTGTTTCCCAGCACTGGGTTGCAGCTGGAAGGGCATCCTCTGCATTAAACATGTCAAAATAGTTGACGGTTCATTCCGCTGTTGTGACTCCTGGTGAATAAGGGACTAAGCCAAAGGAAAATTAACGAATATTACATTTTCTGTATAGAATATATATATATATATATATATATATATATATATATATATATATATATAGTTCCTACTTCCTAAATTTTTCTTTTTGTCTTTTTTGTTGTTGTACAAAGGTTATTTTTTTTTTAATCATTTTTCAGATTTTTTATATTGAGTTCAAAGTTCTTTTAAAAATGTTATTTTAAATCAGTATTTTGTCTCATATATTGTCTATAAAAATTTCTTGTTTTCCTTTGTAAATATTCTTTTCAGGAAGTATTTCGGTGTCTTTTTAATTTTATTTGAATAATTTTTAAATTCTTTCTAGTTAAGATTTTAATCTATTTTATTAACATTTGTTTACCCTGTAAAAATTATTTTTGTTCATTTTTTTCCCCAGTAAAATGTCTCTGTGGCAATTTAAAGTTAAACTGATTTTTAATACACAATTGCCTCCCTTTTGACCCTTTTAGTTTTTCTTCCTGTAAGCATTTAAAATATGTATTTTTCTACAAAAAAAATGTATATATGTTTTTTATTTTCGCACTTGTCAGGCAGTGTAATATTAAGGGATAGTCCACTCAAAAAATGAAAATTACCTCATCATTTACTCTTCCTCATGTGGTTTTAAGCATTTAGGTTTACATTAGGGGTTTATTTTTCTGTCGAGCACAAAGAAGATATTGTGAAAAATGCTGGTTTCTGGGACCCACTGACTTTAGTAGTAAACGTTTCTATGGAAGTCAATAGAACAGTGCTACCTGCATTTTTCAAAATATCTTATTTTGTGTTCGACACCAGAACAAAACAAATAGGTTTTCAAGAGTTCACACTTAGCTGATGATTTATAAAAGCTTGTTTGGCATGCTGTCCCGGGAGAGAGCCCCGAGCTCAAGGGCTCCTCGAGCCCGGGGCTTCCTCCCGTTGGCAGAGCAAGAGGGGAGCCTGAGCTCGGTGGATCTCAGAACTCCCCTGCTGAGGTAGCTAAGGGAACACAAAGGATTAGACAAAGCTTGATTGTTATGTATGTTGAATGTCTTTGGATGGTGGGAGGAAACCGGAGAACCCGGGGAAAACCCACGCGGACACAGGGAGAACATACAAACTCCTCACAGAAACACCCACCGGTCCTGTGGAACCAGGGCCGGCAGTGTTCTTGCAGTGCTAACCACTGGGCCGCCGTGCCGCCCAATCCGAGGTAAAGGAGAATAGGGGAGGAGGGGGGTTTCTTCCAAACGAAGATAAAGTGAGCTGAAAACTGTGGCTATTTATAGTAGCTTAGGGCTCATATGATTGGAAGATAGTGATTAGCATATGCGAGACCGGCCGTGATAAATCATAAGCATGTGATCCTCTCGAAATTAGTTTATGAATAAACCTCACTTAAGCAAATGAAAGGAGAGTAAATGATGACAAGATTTTCATTTAGGTGAACTATCCCTTATGTCTACAGGACTGTGAGCATGCAGAGTGATGAACTCTGAGCGCTGAACATACTGTTTTAGGTCTGCGAGTACGTTTAATTCAGCCAAAATAAGATCAGCCGGTAACATTTAGATCCTGTATTGGCACGGTGCAGCCTTGACGTCACTTTCTAGGCAAACCAGGAAGGCCAATTTGCCATGGACTCCCTTGGGAATTTCCTGTGGGCTTTTATTTTTTCAGTGTACTGTAAGTAAAACAAGTGGAGAGCTTGTTCTACAACACTGTGCGGAGTTTTAAAACCTGCTACAGAAACACAGCACGTTTTATCCCCTTGAAAAGATTGCTAAGGAAAGACATACCTCATTTTATATTCCATATCAAACATATTCCCTTACAAAAAAAAGAAAATTCCTGAAGAATCCTTTGGCTTAAAATGGATAATTCTCTTCCAGGTTTCTGAACTAAAACCTGAACAGCTCTATTTTAGGCAAAAGATGTGCAGATTAGGTTAGTAGCTTAGCGCTTCTCATGCTAATTCACTCAGAACAGCTTCCCAACCACCTAGCATTAGTAATAGCTTCATAATCACTCAAAACTCTACTTGACAGCATCATGGTGGTGAACATTTTTTCCCATTTTTTCATTGTTTTTGTATTTCTGCAGGTACTAAATGTCGTTTTGCTATGCTAAATCACACAATAAACTTTAGCAACCGCCTAGCAACACCTTAATAAAAATTCACATAAACTACCCTGATGAAAAAAACAGCCGTAACCGGGTCTTAGCTGGTCAACCAGCCTGGCTTTAGAGGGTTTTTGGCCATTTCCAGCTTGGTCTTATTTGGTCAGGCTGGGAGATGACCCGCCAAAACCAGGCTGGTCAAGCTGGTTTTAGCTGGTCTTCTCCCAACCTGACCAGATAAGATCAAGCTTGAAATGGCTGGAAACCAGCCTGGAATGGCCAAAACCCCTCTAAAACCAGCCATCCGGCTTAGGCTCTTACTCAGCAGGGAAGCATTCTAGTGCTCAGGTTGTTTTAAAAAACAAACACACTATTTTTGCATTTATGTTATTAAATGTATTTTTATGATGCTAAATCAGCAACACACTGATGATGAGCTGAAACTGACTAGCATCATGGTGCTAATTTTGTACCAGCTAAAGTACTTTTTTGTATATTTGTTTGGCACTAAATGTAAATTTGCTCTGCTAAATCAATCATCTAACAATCTGAAACAGATTGTGGTGCTAATTTTGTACCAGCAAAAATACTAATATTTCTGTTAGGTGCTAAATGTCTTTTTGCTATGCTAAATCAATCACCTGGCAACACATTTATGATCAAATCATCTTGGTGCTAATTTTGTACCCTGAAATTGCTTTTTTGTATTTCTGTTAGGCTCTAAATTAGTCTCAGCCATGGACCTGTGACTTGTGGCTCTTTTGGTCATTCTCTGATTGGTTTAAATATTCAGGATTTCCGTGAGTTCAGTGTGCTGCATTCTTATATTATCAGTAGGGATGTAACGGTATCAGAATTTCACGGTACGGTAATACCTCGGTATGAATGTCACGGTACGGTATTTATTGAATCATTTACAGGAAAAAACAAAACTTATGAAAATACTCCAAAAAAGTGCCAAAAGTGTCAATGACATACAAATTAGTCATCTATCTGTAAGCTTTGAAACAGGAACTTCAATTTTAATAACAAAAAATTATTAAACCATGTAAAAAAATTAAGTTTCAATTTAGTATTGTTGAAAACTCATCACTTTCAACATTTAATCACTCACTGACTTAGATAGAGATGGGTTTAAAGGAAAATTATCATATAAATATAATCTGGTAAAAGCTGGTATCTCTGGATATTTACAATGTCCCCTGCAACAGAAAAAAACCCTCTCATTTGGGACTGAGGTTTCTGGGACAAGAGAGATATGACTTGGCCCAGGTTGACAGCA
The DNA here is from genome assembly GCF_052040795.2 of Danio rerio. NCBI lineage: Eukaryota > Metazoa > Chordata > Actinopteri > Cypriniformes > Danionidae > Danio > Danio rerio. Next base: position 12,951,116 of record NC_141023.1, read on the forward strand.
GTGGGTAACGTTGTGCATTGTGTTTCCCCCACTTGAGAGGACAAACCATGAGTGAGATAGAGGTCTCATGTCTGCATCAATCTGAACAGTGTGCTGACAACACTGCTATTCAGTACGCGCGCGACAACACAGCTGATAAGAACTCGCGCGACAACACCGCTATTCAGTACGCGCGCGACAACACAGCTGATAAGAACTCGCGCGACAACACCGCTATTCAGTACGCGCGCGACAACACAGCTGATAAGAACTCGCGCGACAACACCGCTATTCAGTACGCGCGCGACAACACAGCTGATAAGAACTCGCGCGACAACACCGCTATTCAGTACGCGCGCAACAACACAGCTGATAAGAACTCGCGCGACAACACCGCTATTCAGCACGCGCGCGACAACACAGCTGATAAGAACTCGCGCGACAACACCGCTATTCAGTACGCGCGCGACAACACAGCTGATAAGAACTCGCGCGACAACACCGCTATTCAGTACGCGCGCGACAACACAGCTGATAAGAACTCGCGCGACAACACCGCTATTCAGTACGCGCGCGACAACACAGCTGATAAGAACTCGCGCGACAACACCGCTATTCAGTACGCGCGCGACAACACAGCTGATAAGAACTCGCGCGACAACACCGCTATTCAGTACGCGCGCGACAACACAGCTGATAAGAACTCGCGCGACAACACCGCTATTCAGTACGCGCGCGACAACACAGCTGATAAGAACTCGCGCGACAACACCGCTATTCAGTACGCGCGCAACAACACAGCTGATAAGAACTCGCGCGACAACACCGCTATTCAGCACGCGCGCGACAACACAGCTGATAAGAACTCGCGCGACAACACCGCTATTCAGCACTCGTGCGACAACACAGCTGATAAGAACTCGCGCGACAACACCGCTATTCAGTACGCGCGCGGCGACAACACCCGCTTTAGAGTTTTCCAGCTCTTTTTCATCCCCGCTTCTAGCAGCACACTCCATTTCCGCATTACTGGATCTGTAGCGACAACAGACCGCAAGGGATGATGGTCAAGCAAGGGCTGATGGGAATTGTAGTTTTCGCTACCTCCTGTTCGCTTCATTCGCCTGAGCAAATTTTCTCAGAAGACCTATAGTTTTACCGAGTCATGCGACTACGGTAATATCGAAAAAAATTAATATTGCGGTATGATGGTATTTTCAATACCGTTACATCCCTAATTATCAGTAAAAAAAAAAAGTTTGTTTGGATATTTAAAAAAAATTGTTTACGTTGGGGCGACGCAGTGACGCAGTAGCTGTCACCTCATAGCAAGAAGGTCACTGGTTCGAACCTCGGCTGGGTCAGTTGGCATTTCTGTGTGGAGTTTGCATGTTCTCTCCATGTTTGCGTGGGTTCCCTCCGGGTGCTCCAGTTTCTCCCACAAGTCTAAAGACATGCAGTACAGGTGAATTGGGTAGGCTAAATTAGGCTAAAAATATATGCTGGATAAGTTGGCGGTTCATTCCACTGTGGTGACCCCAGATTAATAAAGGGACTAAGCCAAAAAGAAAATGAATGAATGAATGTTTACATTGACGACAATGCGTATTAATAGAGTTATGTTAAAGATAAAGGCGGCACAGTGGCGCAGTCGGTATCGCTGTTGCCTCACAGCAAAAAGGTTACTGGTTCGCGCCTCGGCTGGGTCAGTTGGCGTTTCTGTGTGGAGTTTGCATGTTCTCCCTGCGTTTACGTGGGTTTCCTACGGCTGCTCCGGTTTCCCCAACAGTCCAAAGACATTTGCTACAGGTGAATTGGGTAGGCTAAATTGTTCGTAGTGAAGGAGTGTGTATAGATGTTTCCCAGAGATGGGTTGCAGCTGGAGGGGCATCCACTGCCTAAATATGTGCTGGATAAGTTGGCGGTTCATTCTGTTTGGCGACCCCAGATTAATAAAGGGACTAAGCCGAAAAGCAAATGAATGAATTTTAAAGATGAATATATTTGTTTAAAAGACATCCAAGAGTTTACTTGTGGCACATAAATGGAATCTAAAAGAGATATTTTAAGTTGTTTGCAATCTGGTATGGCAAAAGGCTTAGCTGACCATTTGTCATAATTTTTTAAGTTTTTCTTCATATTTGAGGAGCAAAACTTTGCAATTTTTTGCGCACTGCAAATCTGGCATTTGTAACAGCAGCTATTCAAAAGGCTATTACAGACTAAAAAAGACACAAAAAAAGCATGATTCATAAAAACATCTTGAGAAAGATGAAGAAATATAATAATAATTTACTGTCCCTTAGTGTCAGTCAAATGACTTGATCATCTACCAAAATATAAGAAACTAACCCCAGTGAAAGAGCAGTTTTTCCTGAATTCCCGACTGACAGACTGAAGTGATGCATCTTCTTTCCTGGAGCCAAAGCTGTAGATCAAACATGTAAATTCTCCAGCATTACTCAAGAGTCTCTCGGCCTGTAAATATGGTTTTTGTGGGAGACAGGTTAAATTTAAGGACAGTCTCTTGACTCAATTTATTACGCTGGAGCATCAGAGGAACATTGAGTTCGTGACGGAGAGCTGTGTTTTTCTGTACTCTTGATTTTACCTCTCAGACATGTCCAACCTTTGAGAAACTCCATAAACTAAACGGATGAGAGCTAGGCTATTCAGAAACATGCTAAATGGCACGAAACGTCTTTTTGCTGTCCACTCAGCATGCTTTAGAAACCACCTTGCAGCAACCTAGCATTGTGGTGTTACCACTAAATGCTATCACGACTAAAGGTTGTTTATGCTAGCTGGCTAGTAATCCGATGTTAATTTAAAAATAAACAATTTTTTTGTATTTCTTTTAGGAACAAAGTGTATAGCAACATCCTTAAGATGACCTAAAACAGAGTAGCATCATAATGATAAATTTATTCAACATTTTTTTTTTGTAATTTTGCTCAATTATCTATTTTTTCCTCTTTAAACTTTTTTTTTATTTCCTTTAGCGACTAAATATCTTATTTGCAATGCTAAATCACATAAAACACTATAGCAGGGGTCTCAAACTCAATTTACCTGGGGGCCGCAGGAGGCAAAGTCTGGGTGAGGCTGGGCCGCATAAGGGATTTCACAAAAAAAAGTCCTCAAATGTCATTATTAACAGTTTTAATTATTTCTTCTGAACATTAAGTGTCCTGAACATTGAGTGAAGATTATGAACAGTTCTTCTGAACATGGCATCTTTTGCCTACTTCTTGCTGCCAGAGACTTGACAGCGCTTCTTCTCACAAATCTGAACCACATTTGGCTTTAGAGGGGAAGCAGTTGAGACCCTCAGTATGGCTTGAAGATGATCATCATTAAGTCTAGACCTGTACTTTGACTTATTGAAGTCCTAGGGAAAAAAGTGGGGGAACTCACTCAAAACTTCCATTCCCTCACCTAAAAAAAAAGGCGTATATATATGTATAAATAAAACACCCCCACCCCACTCCAGTCACATCAGTCTGTACCAGTCTGTATCTACCTATAATATCAATATATATAAGATGCAGGGCAGGCACGTGCACACATAGGGCTCAACCTGTGCAGAGCACATGCCCTTTTTTAGTCTTGCATAGAAAGTGCCCGTTCCAAAATGATCAAAAGTGCCCCTGCGACGCAACACACCCTCGGTCCCGCCCTTCAGTAGGCGCGCGATAACACCGCTCTTGAGTACGCGCGCGACAACACAGCTGATCAGAACGCGCACGACAACGCGCATTGAGTGACAAGCGCGCTGTGTACGGATAGAATCAGCGGAGCGGGGAGCGCTCTCTCTCCCCGCTCCGCTGATTCTGTCAGAGTACAGCGGTCGGCGCAGGCCACAAAATATTGCACTGAGGGCCGCAAATGGCCCGCGGGCCGCGA
>NC_141023.1:12957500-12980000 GCF_052040795.2 Danio rerio
CACAGTTCATTCATTCATCGTCTTCAGCTTAGTCTCTGATTTATAAGAGGTCACCACAGTAGAATGAACCACCAACTATTTCAGCATATGTTTTATGCATCAGATGCCCTTCCAGCCGCAGTCCAGTACTGGGAAACACTTAAACACTCTCACATTCACACACACTCATACACTACGGACAATTTGTTTTATTCAATTCACCTATAGCACATGTCTTTGGACTGTGAGGGAAACCGGAGCACTCTGAGGAAACCTACGCCAACATGGGGAGAGAACATGCAAACTCCACACAGAAATGCCAACTTGCCCAGTCAAGACTCGAACCAGCGACCTTCTTGCTGTGAGGCGACAGTGCTAACCACTGAGCAACCTTGCCGCCTTGTGTAAAATTGTCAAGAAAGATTACATTGTGTGTTGCTTTAAAAAAAAAAAAGCATTCGAGAATGCCTCTGGCTTTATTTAGGCAGATGTCCAGTGCTGGTCATCGGTCAGTGAGTTTCGCAGGGTGGGTGATATTTTCATGCAACAATAACAAACGCTGAATCCTCCACAGCTTCACGCCGGGTCCATGTGTTGTGTTTGGCGGAGGATCATGAGCACTCGACCCCAGCAGACCCGACACTGTGTCTGCAGACTCACGACAAGCTCTAATGTAAGTGCATCTCCAACATTCACATTCCCCAGATAATCACACTCTCATGGATATAAATAGAAGATGCAACAGCAATTAAAAACATCTTTCAACAGTGACTCAGTGTTTAGTGTTTGGATGGACGCTCTTATATCAGCCACTATTAGTCTCTCCACGCTTCGAAAATCTTAATTGTCTTGAGGGAGTTTCTGATAAACGTTGTAGCTTTACTCGACTCCTTCTGCCGAAAACATCACATTTACTGACTTCTATACACACTATTTAGGTTCAGTCTTTCCCAGTTTTAATGAAGAAGTCTGAATTATTAGCCCCCCTGTATATCTTTTCCCCAATTTCTGTTTAAAGGAGAGATTTTTTTCAACACATACTAAACATAATAGTTTTAATAGCTCATCTCTAATAACTGATTTATTTTTATCTGTCATGATGACACTAAATTATATTTTACTAGATGTTTTTCAAGTATTCGGCTTAAAGTGACATTTAAAGGCTTAACTAGGTTAATTAGGTTAACTATTGGTAAGTATAACGATGGTTTGTTCTGTAGACAATCGAAAAAATATGGCTGGTAAAAGGGGCTATTAATATTGACCTAAAATGTTTTTTAAAAAAATTAAAAACTGCTTATATTCTAGCCAAAATGAAACAAATAAGGCTTTATCCAGAAGAAAAAATATTATCAGAAATACTGTAAAATATTCCTTGCTTTGTTAAACATCATTTGGGAAATATTTTTAAAAAGGACAAAATATTCATAGGACTCATTTCGACTATAATTGCATCAATCTATTCACAAATAACTTATTTTCGTCATTTGGATCATTTCTCTGCAATATAGCATTAACTTGCCGGTCTTATGGTCACATGTTTATTTTAAGGTACAATTCTTTGGTTTTTGCCCCAATAAACTCCTAAATGTTGCTTATTGGTAGTTTTTAAGGGTCCAAGACACCCTTGAGTACTTTTTTAAAAAGATTTTTACAGATTTGTGTGTGTTGAGCATCAGTTAAGACAATGTTAGCACCTGTCAGCTTTAATTGAGGGGAAAACTGGTTAATTTTGAGCTTTTGTCAGCTAATTTCAGCTTCCAGGGTTTAAAATATTTTTTTGCCGAGATCACAATCAGTGATGTAGCGCAAATCTGCTAGTGGAGTGATGACGCGTTGGTTACTCATTATTATATATAGCGAAGTTTTCTTATCCTGTGTGAAGACCCTGCTTCTTATTATTCATGTGAGCATGTGCTTTCCAAAGGCAGGAAAACCTGCCAAGCTGTGAGGCTGTGTACACGGGTATGTGTTTGTTTCCATGATCCACATGGTTTGTTGCATGTTTTTCATGTGATGCTGTCAGGGCCGATATAGCAAAGATGTGGGTTTGCAGCAAGTATTTTTGTCAGGAGAGCATTACAAGAATTGGAAAATGGCGGACTTTGTCTTTTATCAGTTTAGTTCATTACCATTCAGACACATCGCCTATATCTGTGCTGCTGTATTTGCACATGATTAAAATCCTCTAGATTACCGGCATGGCTAATGAAGTCCTCCTCATTTATAGTGTTTATGTAAACATGATTGTCTTTATAATGATTTAACAAATTGTGGTTATGTGTGTATAAAATTATGAATAATAAATGTTGCAGGGCATTAAATTACTGTTTATTTCTTTACATTTTAACTTTGTAAACTATAAAATCATGCATCTGTCAGGGTTCTGCCACTCTGGTCTTGTAAATTCTTGTTTTGGTGGCAGAGCTCGGACACTACCCATGTCTGGTCCTGTTTCTGTCTCTGTGTGCGCGCGCGCCGTCGTGGGTGTACGCAGAGTGTGCGTGCTCCCGCTTGATGCGGCCGCGTGCGCTCTGCGTCCCTCAGACGCGTGCGCTCTTGTACTCGTGTTTGTGTTTTCGTCTGTCTGCAGCGTGGAGTTTCATTCCCAGCGTCTCAGTCTTGTTGGTTTCGGTTTTGGTCGGCGCTGGGATGAAGCATGCATGCTGCGTGTGTGAGCGCACAGTGAGTGTTTTCATTCATCGTGTGCTCGTGTCTTGCGTCTATTGTTAAAGCACGTGGCTATGTGTTTACATCGTGGTCACGTGCTTTTGTCGTGTGCTTCAGTGTTGTGCTTGTCTTGTCATGAACATGCGGTTAATGAGTTCTCTCATTGGCTGCATGTTCTTGTCCTGTTTTATGTGAGCGCATGGCTTGTGTTGTCTCTCTGTGTCATGCGCTGTCCCGTCTATTGTCTAGTCCCACCCTCCTTGTTAACTCATTATTAGTTTGTCATGTTCACCTGTGTGTCAATTTACTTTTTGCTTTATAATCCCCCTCATGTTTTCAGTCCTTTGCCAGTTTGTTGTCGACTTTTACCTGTCCTGCTGTGTCCAGCCCTGCCTTGTCGTGCCTGCCCAGTCAAGTTTGTTTGTTTGTTTGTTTTATTAGTGTTTTCCCCCTCGGGGTTGTTTATTATTGCCTTTTTTTTTATTTTATTACAAATAAATCCAACTTCACTCTGCGCTTTGGTCCTCGCTCCTTTTTCCCCTCACCGACCGTGACAGCATCTCCTAACGGTTTGTGTCTCATTTTGTAAACCAACTGACAACAGTTGTTCGCTCCATTTTTTTTTCCCACTGCTCTGCCGGCCACGCCCACTCCTCCCTCTGCCCACAGCGCTCAACGCCCTTCATGAAGCATTTTTTCTTAATTTTGAGGTAGACTTGAACTGAATGAGGAGGGTGTCATGGCCTTTGAGGCAGTGGTTGTTGTGTTTAGGTTTTGGGTAGGTATATTGGGTAGGTCATGCTAAATATGTACTTGACAAGTACTAATAAACAGCCAATATCTTAATAACAGGCAGGTAATAAGCCACTAGTTAATGGAGGGAATTGGTACTTAAACTAAAGTGTTTTTTGAATATGAACTTCTTTGAAACGTTCTTAGTTGTCTTCATAAAATGGATTTGCTCTTTTTTTTTAAGTAGTATACTGTATTATGTGCTCATATTTTCATTGCAAAGTATTTTCTGAGGACTGTCAAATTTAGGTGAAAAATCATCAAAAATGCTGGCTGTCACTGGTAGCTTAACCAAAAACAAAAAGGTTGGTGTGAGTTAATATTGGAAATTGTGGTGGAAACTACACTTCCATGATGCTTTTCAGCATTTTCCAGCAAAATTCACCAATTTAGAGATTCACAATAATCAAAAAGAAAATGCAGAATTAGTCAAATCATTTTAAACCGTCATTTTTGTTATGTTATTTTCATTGTTTTCTGGGATTGTAGTTGTTTAAGATCCTGTAACTTTCTTTTTTTTGTGTCATACTTCTTTGCCTCAATGGTTGTAACTGTGTTTCTCCTCATAGGTGGTGGGTTTGGTCAACCAAGCTTTTAATAATTTTTTTCCATTCCTATATTTTTTTTAAATACTCTTAAAAAGCTGGACAATCATTTATGTTCACTGTATACACTATAAAAAATCCAACTAATAAATTGCTAACCTAGTTTAAAATTGTAAGTTAGGTGGACATATTTTTGACCTCAGAATTGAATTTACCCATAAAAACAATTTAACTGCATGTTTGTTTAGTGAAAATAAAAAAAAATAATAAGTTGAAGAGACTTTGAATTTTGATTTCTTTATTTAAGCATTTACCACTGTAAAAAACGAGTTGTTAACTTAAATTTTAAAGCAACTGGCTGCAAAGAAATTTTAAGTTTATTAAGCTTCAGTGGTTGAAGTTGTGCCAAATTATCCCATAAAGTATACTTGACTTAAAACAGCCTTTTCAGTCAACTTTAAAACATAATTTGGCACAACTTCAACCACTTAAGCTTAATAAACTCAAAATATCTTTTCAGCAGGTTGTTTTAAAATTTTAAGTTAACTCAACTTATTTCATCACTGAAAATAAGGACGTAAAATGTTGCCTGTGTTGACCAAAAATGGTAAAATTGTAGATTACAGTTCCAGTTTGGAACTGTAATCTATAGTAAAACTATAGTTTGAGTTTCAAACTGTTCATCTACTCAATAAAAATAAGGACGTAAAATGTTGCCTGAGTTGACCAAAAACAGTAAAACTATAGATTACAGTTCGTGTTACAAACTGTTGTAACTTCCTTAATGAAATTAAGGATTAAATATGTTACTTATGATGACCAAAAATGGTAAAATTATACAGTTTACAGTTTGGGTTCCAAATTGTGTTCATTTCGTTACCGAAAATAAGGACATAAAATGTTGTTTATCATGATCAAAAATGCCAAAACATACCATGTTAATCAATGAAAATAAGGAGGAAAAATGTTGCCTTTGTCAATTAAAAATGGTAAAACTTCACAGTTTAAGTGACAAACTATGTTAATTTCGTCACTGAAAATAAGGACGTAAAACGTTACCTGTGTTAACCAAAAACGGTAAAACTTGGTACAAACTATTGATTACAGTCTGTATTCCAAACCATTGTAATTTCTTTAATGAAAATAAGGATTAAAAATGTTTGTTATATTAACTAAAATTGGTAAAACTATACAGTTTACAGTTTGGGTTCCAAAATGTGGTAATTTCGGTAATGAAAGTAAGGACGTAAAATGTTGCTTATCATGACAAATGGTTAAACCATACAGTTTAGGTTCCAAACTGTGTTTATAAATGAAAAAGGAAGAAAATGTTGCCTATATTGACCAAAAATAGTATAACTATAGTTTACAGTTTGGGTAATTTCCTCAATGAAAATAAGGATTAAAATATTACTTATGTTGACCAAAAATGGTAAAACTTTCCAGTTTAGGTTCCAAACGTGGTTAATAAATGAAAATAAGGATGAAAAATGTTGCCTATGTTGACCGAAAATGGTAAAACATAGGCAACATTTTCCTCCTTATTGTCACTGATGAAATCACCACAGTTTGTAATCAAACTACAGTTTTAACATTTTTTGTCCTTATTTTCATTTATTAACACAATTTGGGTTCCAAACTGTATGTTTTGCCAATTTTGGTCAACATAAGCAACATTTTACGTCCTTATTTTCAGTGACGAAATAAACACAGTTTGAAACCCAACCTATAGTTTTACCATTTTTGGTCAACATTAGAGGCTTAAAGCAAAACAAAATACCGAAACTAAGATCAGTGCACCTTTTCTGACGAGCTCTGCTTCATTGTGTTCATGCTTTCAACATCTGGCCTCATCGCAGACTCATCACAGCGTCAGTTTTGGTTTCTTGGAAAGAGAAAATCATTGAGTAATGGAGATCTGGATGGAGCTGGACTCTGAAGAGAGGTGGAAACAGGTTGGATCTGGATTAACCGAAAAATCCAGCCTGTCTGCTGTCCACAAACCTACAGCTGAGCATCACAGGAAATACTTCAGTGTTCTAGACGTATAATAAATAAAGCCTCGTGGGTTTGTTTGGAAATGTGATTCAGAAGTGAGTCCAAAGATCGACTTGTCCTTCCAAGTTTCCAGCTGCTGCATAACAGAAGAGTGTGGAGATTAGTATTATAAAGCAGCCTGATTAAAGACTTCAGCCAAGAAGAAATGTTACATTTTATAGCTCCACTTCTAAATCACACTCATGTGATTGCACATGTGGTGCATAGTGTTTTTTTATAACAACATGTGCATTGCAGTTGTTCTTCAAAGATTTGCAGGAATGAGCCCGACGTCTGCAGGTGTTTATCAGTAAATTATAGACTGTGAAATACTGAGGAACTCCTTCATGCTGGATTAATGTGCGTGGCTTCACCTGCTCTCCGTTCAACAGAAGAGTGAAAGAAGTCGCCAAGAAATACCAGCATTTTTGTCCAGACTTACTAAGAGCTCTGAATGTTGTCAAAAATTTTATGGTCTCTGTGCGCAATAGATGAGCAAAAGGTATGACTTCTGAACTGCTCTGTAAATAAACCACCGTATTTATTTTAATGCTCTTAGTTGACTTTGAACCACATTTCCAATTTTTATTGTCAATCTTAGCCAATCTTATTCATTGGTTTTGGGTCAACTTCAAATTTCCACAACCAGCGCAGATCTTCTGAAATCCAGAGAGGCTAGATTGACCTCCCCAGATCCAAAGTCACTGTAAATTACATTATCGTCACTTCGCAGGCTTCCTTTGATTTGCTTTTTAGTCAACTGTGAGTTTTTGATGCTATTTTCACTTTGCACTTTTCTATTCGTTTCCCTATGTGGCCCTGATGTGACAAGCGGGCAGAGTCAAAGGAACTCTGAGGTTTACGGCAGGCCCGGACCTGCCTCTATTTAAACAACGTCATCACCTTAAGACACAGTATCCCCGAGGTGGTCTTACAGCCCTGTAGGGGGGGAATTCCACTATCATTTGCTTCTCAACATCCATAAAACTTTGAAAGAAGACAAATAAAATTAAACTGTCAATTAGTCATACCTGAACTTCTCTCATGTGCTTCTGCTCATCCATGCTTCTGCTTCTTTCAAAGTTGTGTGCCGGTTGATGATGTCACTTAAATGGAAGCAGGTCTGGGCTTGCCAGGAACCATAGACATATACACTAGATGTCGCCTGGCCTATTGTTGTCTATTGGACGGAATGCATCAAAAGCGCCGCCATCTTGCTACAGGGTAGCGCTCCTTTGAAATGAATGCGGGACCAAGGTACAGTGGAGGACTGTGGCCATCCAAAGCCAGAGATATACACATATACACATATATCTGTGATCGGGAGTTTTCCTGGATGTTAGTATGTAATTTTTTTTTTCTAATTACGAAAATTATAATTTTACATCACTTTTCTACATTGATGGATCAGTGACCGCACGGGCATTCCTGACAAAAAGCTTGTGTTTGTGTGTACAGAAATGTACTATTCACCCTCCCTGTTAAATTTAATCTAATCCGTGTCCTGAAACACACCTCCTCTCCTGCTTTCACTTCTCATACTGACGGAGGGAGCGATTCGTTTGTGAATGAATCTCTGTTATGAACGACTCTTTCACTAACGTTAGCCGACAAAAATACAAGTTTCTGGCAGCGCAGCATCTCGTTGTCATATTTATTTTGCATTTTTTGCTGATTTTATGCAACAAAACTAGCATAAGCCGAGTGTTTAGTGTGAGTTGGAGCTGCTTTGCCGTATGGTGAATGCAGTAAGAGACTGTTATTATCAATAACGTTACCCGATTAGCACAAAAGTTCAGAACATACAAAAACAGAAAAAAACTAATTATTACCTATGAAATGTTCTGCCTTTGTGCTTTGTTTTCTTTGTTTGCTCGTTACTACACCCGTAGACAGCGCTAAAGTCCCGCATCTTCACGTAATAACACTGTCTTGACTAGTGCGGTTGAATGACATTTGTCCTGGGAGCACTGTACCAATGTGGCGGCACTATTGACGCATGCTCAGGGTCCCTATGTGATATCTAGTGTATATATCTATGGCCAGGAACGCCTGAGTTCTCTTGACTCTGCCCCTTTGTCAAATCAGGGCTGTTACAATTAAATAAGTTGTCTAGGGAGAGTAAAGTAACATTTACAATATTAGATTATTACTGAGTAGATGGATGGAAAATACACCAGAACACAAACTTTACAATCAATTCGTTTATTCCTCTGATGAGAAGAAGAAAGATGAAGCCAACAAAAGAGGCTTATGTGTGCGCTTTATACAATGCATAAAAATAAAATAAACAGAAATACAATCAAACAAACGTTTCAGGGGAAAAGTAACAAGAGTGGCGCCAAAGCAAAGAAGTAAACAAAACCAAAAGCCACCTAAACTAGAACACAAGATCCCCCTCTAAACTTACTAATAAAAATCAAAATGTGAAAAAGAAGCCGAAATCTTTAGTGTCTGCGACGTCAATAACACAAACTACCTTAAATTATAAACAAAAATACAAAATGGGGCGCTCACCCACTTACTGTACCTAGTGTTTCTGAACAGTAAAGGTACCTACGGGCAAAATGTATGTTGCGCGACTTAGTAACCTATTCCCTTTTCCCCAAATAGGAATGATAAACTCTTTAACCATATTGACTTAATTTACATCGGTGTATAGTTATTTAGAAACACAAAACAAAGCATACAGTATAATCAGAAGCGAGCGAACGCAAACCAACACACACACACATTGCACTCTGGAAAACAAGGCGTGCCGGTCAAATTTAAAGTCCGCGGAATAAAGTTCAATTGGTCCACGAGGAAACGCCCTAATGAGGAGTGACAGGCTCGGGATCCAATCAGCAGGTACACCTGGGAGAAAGAAAATAGCGGAACAAAAGGTGATAGGGTGAGACAAAGAGCGAATGACAGAGAAGGTGAGGGGGAAGTGCGAAGAAAAACAAGCAAAAACAGAGAGGGAGAAAGCACAAAAATACAAACTCCCACAGACCATAACGAGGGCCACAGAGTTAAACACGCAGAAAAGTGAAGTGCTAAGTGAAAACAGCATCGCAAACTTACAGTTGACTAAAAAGCAAATCCGAGTTAGCACAGCAATTGACTGGTTGGGTTTTGTAAAGGCAATGCTATAAAGATATTTAGCAAATATATATAGTTTTTTTTTTTATTTGCAAATAATTCATTTTTTTATTTTTTGCTCTGCTTAATTTTTTTGTATCTTTGCCTTTTTTTTAGCAAAATTTATTTTTATTTTTTAAAAATCAATTTTTGCTTTGCGATTTTTGTAGATTTGCATTTTTTCATTTATTTTTGCTCAATACTTTATTTCTTGTTTGCAAAACATTCTCTTATTTTGCAAGTATGTATGGCCCTAGACTGACTCCATACACAACAGCTGTTAGACATTTTACAGCAAATTCTCTTAATTAAATTCCCTGAGCAGAAAAACAATCTTAAAACAATTACACAATTCCTCATGATAACGAGAGCACCATATCCCTTTTACATAATCTTCCATTTACATGAAAAATATTTGTGTGAGTGGACATAATATTTATAAATAGGCATGAAAGTTAAGGTTATATGAATTGAAAAGAAAAGTGTATACAACATAAGTTTTCTTGTTTTGACACATTAAATATGTGCTTATAAATATTTGCTTTTTTTCCAATTCCATTGGACCAATCGGGCCATTACAAAAAATATTTAGTGTTTAGTCCTGTATAAGTCTAAAATCTCATTCATAATGGTCTTAAAAAGACCTAAGTTTGACTTGATGAAACTCGAAAACCTGTATAAATAACCAAAAATGACAAATGTGTACCTCATAGTGCCTTAAAGGTAAAAAAGTAAACCTTAAAGGTTCAAAAGTGTACCTTAAAAGTACTAATGTACAGTTGTGAAGTACAAAATTGTACTTTTTGTAAAGATACAGTGGCAGATTTTGTACCTGCAGTGTGTCCCTTAAGTGTGGTACTGTACATTTTTAGGTTTCTAACATGCCTGCAAAGAGGCTTATGGCACTTTTTAGTGTAAATCCTGCCAAAAACGTCAGTCTCAAAAACCCTCTGCATTAAACTTTGTATTGGAGTCGTCATCCATTTTTCCTCATTGGACTCTGAATCCATGACCAGGGGTTTGGATGTGGTTCTGGAGACGATGGTCTCACTCTTTCTTGACCTCTCTCTCCACTACATGCACATGTTGAATAGTTGAATAAATAACATTTAATTTAGTGGGAAAAGCGCAAAATACTCTTGTTTCTATGAGAGTTTGTCGTTGCTTTTCATTTTTACGGGTCATGTTTCATCTTTTGGCTGTTATTTATGTGCTTTATGACACTTTTATTGAATTGGCCTTACTGTGCATTTGAGGTGTTTCACAAGGATTTGTATACCTTTGGAATCAAATCCATGGCCTTGGCGTCGTGAGCACCAGGCTCTGCCAGAGGCCATTTTCATTTCTTTTTTTTATAAACAACCACTGCTTTTTTACACAGTGAATGTGTCTCTTCCTCCATCTGCTGAAACAGTCAGATCTGGAATGAAGATCACCAACGCTACAAAGCACTTCATGTTAAACAGCGGCCACTTCTCTAGTGCTTATATCTGTTTTTGTCAACTCAATCTTAAAATAGAGTCCGAGAAGTGATTGTTTATGTGTTTGTATTTCTCTTTGATTATATGTTTGTTTTGGTTATTTGTATCTCCAGATTTGTTATCTTTAAGCATTAGATCACATAAACAGCTCGCTGGACAGGCTCCCTTTATACACCCTTCCGGGAAGCACTAAATTTACTTGGCAAAAGAGTAAGGATGGCTCTACATGTTAAAGATATAGATGAGAGACTATTATATTTGGTCATTAAACCACTGTTTAAGGAATACATTTATTGGTGGTCTAAGACTATACTGCAGATAATGCAGTCTGTGTTCATATTTACATTAATATTTATGGCATACATTAAGGACATCTAATATCACATTTATAGTCAAAATTAGTAGCTTAGTTTTTTTTTTTCTTTTCTTTTTAAATATTTCCTAAATGATGTTTAACAGAGTAAGGAATTTTTCACAGTATTATCTATAACATTTTTACTTCTGGAGAAAGTCTTATTTGCTTTATTTTGGCTGAAAGCAGAATTTTTAAAAACCATTTTAAGGTCAATATTATTAACTCCCTTAAGCAAGATTTTACAGAACAAACCATCATTATACAATAACTTGCCTAATTTCTCTAACTTGCCTGGTTAACCTAGTTAAGCCTTTAAATGTCACTTTAAGCGGAATACTAGTATTTTGAAAACTATCAAGTCAAATATTATTTACTGTCAACACAAAAGTTTTTAGAAATGAGTTATTAAAACTAATATGTTTAGAAATATGTTGACATTTTTTTTTATTTGATTTGATTTATTTATTTTCGAACAAACTATCACACATAAAACATCGTTAACAAAAGAAATACATTTCAACATGGTCGAAAATGGAGCGGGATGAAGCACAAGCTTATTATTCTCCCACCCTATTACCACATACATCATTCATTTATTACTTAAACTAATTTGTTCTTTTACTTATCTCTTCTTTTTACATGAAACATATTTGATCCTTTTGGCATCTTTGATAAATAATATGTTTGATTCCATTTGTACCTTTTCATTTTGTAACATATAGACCCAAAGAAAAAATAAAAATAAAATACATAGTACTGCAAATAGAGGAAAATAAAAACAACAACATAGTACTGCAAATAGAGGAAAATAAAAACAACAACAACAACAACATAGTACTGCAAATAGAGGAAAATAAAACAACAACAACAACAACAACATAGTACTGCAAATAGAGGAAAATAAAAACAACAACAACAACAACATAGTACTGCAAATAGAGGAAAATAAAAACAACAACAACAACAACATAGTACTGCAAATAGAGGAAAATAAAACAACAACAACAACAACAACATAGTACTGCAAATAGAGGAAAATAAAAACAACAACAACAACAACATAGTACTGCAAATAGAGGAAAATAAAAACAACAACAACAACAACAACAACAACATAGTACTGCAAATAGAGGAAAATAAAAACAACAACAACAACAACAACATAGTACTGCAAATAGAGGAAAATAAAAACAACAACAACAACAACAACATAGTACTGCAAATAGAGGAAAATAAAAACAACAACAACAACAACAACAACATAGTACTGCAAATAGAGGAAAATAAAAACAACAACAACAACAACATAGTACTGCAAATAGAGGAAAATAAAAACAACAACAACAACAACAACAACAACATAGTACTGCAAATAGAGGAAAATAAAAACAACAACAACAACAACAACAACAACATAGTACTGCAAATAGAGGAAAATAAAAACAACAACAACAACAACATAGTACTGCAAATAGAGGAAAATAAAAACAACAACAACAACAACAACAACAACAACATAGTACTGCAAATAGAGGAAAATAAAAACAACAACAACAACAACAACATAGTACTGCAAATAGAGGAAAATAAAAACAACAACAACAACAACAACATAGTACTGCAAATAGAGGAAAATAAAAACAACAACAACAACAACAACATAGTACTGCAAATAGAGGGAAATAAAAACAACAACAACAACAACATTATAGTACTGCAAATAGAGGAAAAGAAAAAAAAAACAACAACAACAACATTATAGTACTGCAAATAGCCTTTAATTCAATTTTCATCATACCTTTCTCTTTTTATCCCTTTTCCGTCACCTTCATCATTATATTCCTTTATTAATATATATTTATACAGTTTTTTAAATTGATTAATATCCTGACGTTGAAATGTGTTTTCTTCTTGTTTCCTACACACCTCAATTAAAAGCTCTGTTGATAGTTACAAAGCACAATATCAATATCCTTTTTTATTAACAAAAAAAAATAATGTAATTGCTTTATAATGAAAAAGTTACATTTTAGCATGATTAACTGAAGCGGGGGTTCTCTGCATTTTTGGTGGATGTAGGATTGGGGTAAAATCATCTGCTTTGAGTTCTCCTGTCTGTCTGCTGGACTCCTGCAGTGGAGATTAACCTGGAATTCAACGAATTCAGCTTTGTAGAGCGAATACAGAACCACCTATATGCCATCATGAAGGGTTCATATTATAGCTAAAGGTTATAGCTACTATAGACTATAGGTTTATTTATAGCTTACAGAGGTCAAGGTTTGACATCCTTTTACTCGCTCAGTCCTGGTTCATACATTGTAAAAAGCAACAAGTTGGCTTTATTTTATAGAAGTGAGCAAACCTGTTGTAACTTGGAACTTTTAGGTTGATTTAATTTTTATAATTATGTACATGGGGCGACATGGTGGCTCTGTGGTTAGCACTGTCGCCTCACGGTAAGAAGGTTGCTGGTTCAAGCCTCAGCTGGGTTAGTTGGCATTTCTGTGTGGAGTTTGCATGTTCTTCCTGTGTTGACGTGGATTTCCTCCAGGTGCTCCGGTTTCCACAACAGTCCAAAGACCTGCGGTATTGGTGAATGGAATAAACTAAATAGGCTCTAGCATATGTGTGTGAATATAAGAGTGTATGGGTGTTTCCCAGTATCGGTTTGTGGCTGGAAGGGCATCCGCTGCATACAACATATGCGGTTCATTATGTTGTCTAATCCAATTCAATTCATTATGCTAAGCTAAGCTAAAAGTGACCCTGACAAAACAGATGAACAGATTTTTAAAAAATGGTTCAAGTCCACTATTTAACTCTGCTTTTTTTTTTTTTTTTTTTTTAAATGGTGGAGTATTCCTTTAAAGTAATCTAAACCCTTTTTACAGTGTATTCTTTATCTTTGTAGATGCAAAAGGCGATATTTTGGGTAAAACACTCTCAGATTTTTGTTGTACTTTTTGAATATGAATGATTTCAGAGCTTCGTTGAAGAGAAGGATAATAAATTTAGCTAGATTAAAGTTTAGTTTTAGTTTATTGATCATATATAAAGCTGCTTTTTTTTACTGGGGCTTTATGGAAAACATCTTTTTATAACATCCTAAATGGGTTGTCGACTCAAAAATTGTCATCAAAAATTCTGTCATCATTTACTTGTTTCAATCCTTTTTATGTTTCTTCTGTTTAGCGCAAAAGAAGATACTTTGAAAAATGTTAGAAATCTTTAACCATTTACTTCCATAGTAGGAAAAACAAATGCTATATAAGTCAGTGGTTACAGGTTATCAGCATTCTTCAAAATAACTTATTTTTATATTTAGGCCATGCATGTGCTGTGTAATATCACTCTGCCTGGTGCAACCATGGTACAGCAGCGTCGTTTATTGACTATTACAGCAGTTCCTAGCAATATTGGTCTAGAAAATAGCAATTTTTCATGTTCCGTCGGTTTTATTGTACAATGCAACTGCAGATACCTCAAGTTTTTTCATTTTAATTTAATTTTTTTTTTTTTTGGAAGGAAATGCTAATGGTCTAATCTGATTTAATTCATTATGCTAAGCTAAGGCTTTATGGAAAGCATCTTCTTAAAGTTCTAAAGGGATAGTTTATCCCCCCAAAAAATAATATTCTGTCACCATTTACTCGTTTCAAACCATTATGAGATTCTTTTTTTACTTTTGAACACAAAAGAAGATATTTTGAAAAATGTTAGAGACCGATAACTATTGACTTGCATTTAGTTGGAAAAACAAATACCATGGAAGTCAATGGGATAGTTGACCCAAAAAAAAAAGAATAGTCTTTCATCATTTACTCGTTTGAAATCTTTGTGTTTCCTTCTTCTATTGAACACAAAAGAAGATATTTTGAAGAATGTTAGAAGCCTGTAACCATTGACTTCCATATTGTTGGAAAAACAATTGCTATGGAAATCAATGGTCAAAGGGATGGTTCACCCAAAAAATAAATATTCAGTCATCATTTACTCGTTTTAAACCTTTATGAGTTTCTTTCTTCTGTTGAACACAAAAGAAGATAATTTAAAGAATGTTGGAGACCTGTAACCATTGACTTCTATAGCATTTATTTTTCCTACTATGGAAGTCGATGGCCAATGGGATAGTTGACCCAAAAAATAAATAGTCTGTCATCATTTACTCATTTCAAACCTTTGAGTTTCCTTCTACTATTGAACACAAAAGAAGATATTTTGAAGAATGTTTGAAACCTGTAACCATTGACGTTTATTGTAGGAAAAACAAATGCTGTAGAAGTCAGTGGTTACAGGTTATCAGCATTCTTCAAAATAACTTATTTTGTGTTCAGTAGGAACAGGTTTGTGACAAGTGAAGAACGAATAAATGGCATTTTTGTGTGAACTATTCCTTTAATTTTTGATACACTGACAAAAAATGTTAATTTGAACATGGCACAGTTTTCAAGTTTTGGTGATTTTTGTATCCAACATTTTTTGGCTTCACATGTTTCCTTCTTTATTTTGTCTTCTGCATTATTGACTTTTGTAAATGTGTTTCCTTTTGAGGACCAACCGCAGTTTGACTAAAGATACTATCTGGCATCCTGAATCATTGTCAGAGAATGCATTTTAACCTAAAAACAGATTTCCGATGAAGCAGTTATGGAATGTGCGTAAATATTATCACAGGTGCCATTAAGATGAAATGACTCTGTCTGAATTTAAGCACACACAGGATGAGTTTGTGTGTTTGTAGTGTTAATTGTCTTTCGTTTTACTGTTTATTCCATGCAGTTATCATTTAACTGCATGAATTTAGGTATTTCATGTACACTTTTCAGAGAAAGCAAATATTAATAGGATGCATTCTGCAGAAATCTGTACTTATTTCCAAAGTGTTGTGATAAAGTTGAACGTAAACATAAATCTGTGTTAACAGACTTGTTGATTTAACATGGTGGCGTAGTGGGTAGCGCTGTCGCCTCACAGCAAGAAGGTCACTGGTTCAAGCCCCAGCTGGGTCAGTTGGGATTTCTGTATGGTGTTTGGATGTTCTCTCCGTCTTCGCGTCTCTGGTTTCCCCCACAGTCCAAAGACTTGCGCTATAGGTGAATTGGGTAAGCTAAAATTGTCTGTACATATGTGTGAATGAGTGTGTATGGATGTTTCGCAGTGATGGCTGGCTGGGTAAAACATATGCTGGATAAGTTGGCGGTTCATTACGCTGTGGTGACTCCAGATCAATAAAGGGACCAAGCTAAAAAGAAAATGAATGAATTATGTTTACTTGTATATTTGTTTCATATTTTATGATTTATAATATGTAAATTTTTTTATGTAGATTATTTTTCAAATAACTAGCATTATTAGCACTATTGAAATAAATATTCATATTAAAAGTATTTTTTTATTATATTAAAAGTAAAAATGGATGGAATATGGGATTTTTCATATATATATTCTTTTATTATGTTATCCTTTCATTCATATTTAAGAAATAAAACTAAACAAACAAATAAAAAACTAAATCAAATATAATACATTAAATGTTTAGATCATAAAGATTCAAATTATTTAAAAAGTATTTTTATTATTTTTTATATTTTAAATATTAGTGAAAAAATAGAGAGTAAATACAGTTGAAGTCATAATTATTGGCCCCCCTGAATTATTAGCCCCGTTTGTTTTTTCCCCAATTTCTGTTTAACAAAGTTTTTCAACACATTTCTAAACGTAATAGTTTTAATAACTCATTTCTCATATCTATTTGACTAGATATTTTTCAAGACACTTCTATACAGATTAAAGTGACATTTAAAGGCTTAACTAGGTTAATTAGGTTAACTAGGCGGGTTAGGGTAATTAGGCAGGTTATAGTACAACAATGGTCTAAATAAATATTAGCTTCAAGGGGCTAATAATTATGACCTTAAAATGGTGTTTAAAAAATTAAAAACTGCTTTTTTCTATCCGAAATTAAACAAATAAGACTTTTTACAGAAGAAAAAATATTATTAGATATACTTTGAAAATTTCCTTGCTCTGTTAAACATCATTTGGTAAATATTTGAAAAAGAGCAAAAAATTCAAAAGGGGGCTAATAATTCTGACTTCAACTGTATATAATAAATATTTGTGTATATGTTTTACTTATTTTATTAATTAATTATAATATGTGTAGTTAATAATATTTAATATTTTGTCATTTCAAAAGAAAACATACTTTAACATGAAGTAGACGCTGACAACAGGGACTGCAGATCCAAATGCAGAGTTTATTAGCAGGATGGTCAGGCAAGCAACAGTCAACACCAGAGCAAACAGACATATACGGGCAATCCAGAGTCATAGTCAACTAAACAAGCAGATGGTCAAATGCAGGCAGCACACAGGAATAAACAAACAAAACAAGGCGAGGGTTAAAACCGGCAAGACAATGCAAGGAAAAACACGTTGTAATGTTTATTATACAGTTTAACAAGACTCAGCAATGATGTGTATGTGCGCTTAGTTTGAATAGTCCTGTAATCAGTCCATGAGCAGCTTCAGCTGTGTGTTTGCAATCAGTCAGGATCAGCAACCGGTGTGAGTGTGTGTTGCATGACTGGAACTGTAGTCTATTGTAGTTATCAGGTTGGATCACTGGTGACCGTGACACATACGCTTGTCTAGCATGCCAGCATATCTTTTAAGGCTAAAATTAGATAAACTTAATAGCTAAAACACAATAAATAAATTAAACAATATTAATAATTATTTAAATAGATACATTCAGTAACACAATAAATACATTTGAATCACTTAATTCATTATTATCATAAATAATTATAATATATGGCATTTAAAATATATACTGAATGCTTATTTATTTATATTTTGTATCAAATGGATATCTTAGGGGCGACACGGTGGCAGGAAGGTTGCTGGTTTGAGTCCAGGCTGAGTAAGTTGGCAATTCTGTTCGGAGTTGCATGTTCTCACCGTCCCGGTTTCCTCCGGTTGTTCCCGTTTTCTCCACAAGTCCAAAGAGATGCGTTATTGGTAAATTGAATAAACTAAATTGGCCGTAGTGTATGTGTGTGAATAAGTGTGTATGGATGTTTCCCAGTACTGGGTTGCAGCTGGATGGGCATCCACTGTGTAAAACATATGCTGGATAAGTACGCAGTCTATTCCTCTGGAAAATGAAAATGAATTAATGGATGTTATAATAAAAAAATTAAAGAATCTGCTGTCAGTTTCAATGTAAGACTCAAGGGTCAGTATTGGTGCCCTTTCTGTTTTCCCCAAAGGGTATTTAGAGACAGAACAAAGCACAAGGGTCAGTGCCTTAAAAAAACAGCTGCTGATTCAATGTAATGTCATCAATTCACATGAAATGCTTTCATTTGGGTCCCCGAACAGGCTGAACTCTGACAGCGTTAGATCCCGTTTCCCATCAAAGTATGTAAAAAGCGGGCTGTTTGTTAATTATGTTTCCGCTGTGCATCACTCTGAATACTTGTGTCACTAAAAAAAGGCCAGTCTGGAGATCTAAAAAAAAGAAAAAAGTACTGTTTCTTTATCAGATGCTTTTATTTCTGCAGCACAACCTGGAATTTTAAAATAAGATCAATATTTTCCTACACTAATGTGAGATGGCAAACATTCCCCGGTCGCTGTTTAAATATAAAACATGTTCAAATAGCATCTCAGCTGGCTTGTAACTCCCTAGCGCTGCATTTGAAGAAGGTTTATGTAAAATGCTTTCATATATGCTTTAAAACAGGGGTGCTCAACCCTGTTCCTGGGGATCTACCTTCCTGCAGATTTCAGTTGCTGCCCATTTCAAACACACCTGCCTGTAATGTAATGTAATGTAATGTAATGTGTATTCATATAGCGCATTTATTGTGTATGGCCGTACACCCAAAGTGCTTTACAATCATGAGGGAAGTCTCTCCACACCCCCACCAGTGTGCAGCATCCACTTGGATGATGCGACGGCAGCCACATGACAACGGCGCCAGTGCGCTCACCACACACCAGCTATTGGTGGAGTGGAGAGACAGTGATAGAGCCAATTCGGTGGAAGGGGATGATTGGGAGGCCATGATCGTAAGGGCCGATTGAGGGACTTTGGCCAGGACACCGGGGTTACACCCCTGCTCTTTCACGAGAAGTGTCATGGGATTTTTAATGACTACAGAGAGTCAGGACCTCGGTTTAACGTCTCATCCAAAAGACGGCGCCCACTGACAGTATAGTGTCCCCTTAACTTTTACTGGGGCATTAGGACTCACACAGACCGCAGGTTGAGCGCCCCCTGCTGGCCTCACTAACACCACTTTCAACAGCAACCTAGTGTTCCCTAGTGGTCTCCCATCCAGGTACTAACCAGGCTCAGCCCTGCTTAGCTTCAGTGAGTAACCGGTCTTGGGCTGCAGGGTGACATGGCTGTGGCTAATTATCAAGTGCTGTTCAGGTCCTAATTAATTGGTTCAAGTGTGTTTGATCAGGGTGAAAGCTGTGTTTTGCAGGAAGGCAGATCTCCAGGAACAGGATTGAGCAGCCCTGCTTTAAAATATCCTTAAACTATCAGTTTTTGCAATACATATATTTTTTATTTGTTTATTTGTGCTTTAGAATTTACATTATTGGATCTTAATCTTTCCTCCAATTACATTTCATGTTGAAATTTTTGAAAACGTGACTTTTATTGACATTTTTAATACACTGTAAAAAAGCTGGGTTTCACATAATTGCTTTCTGTTGTCCCAACACAAATCTATTAAATTAGTGTTGAAATAATTAACCAATTCCATGCCTGTTGTTGTGTCAGGAAAGGTTTTTCTTCAATGTCAAACATATTAGTAATTTATTGGATACAAATGGGTGACGCGATGGCGCAGGAGGTAGTACTGCCGCCTTACAGCAAGAAGGTTGCTGGTTTGAGCCTCAGCTTGGTCAGTTTCCTCCGGATGCTCCGGTTTCCCCCACTGTCCAAAGACATGCGGAACAGGTGAATTAGGTAGGCTAAATTGTCCGTAGTTTATGAGTGTGAATGAGTGTGTATGGATGATGAGCTGGAAGTGCATACGCTGCGTATAACATATGCTGGATAAGTTGGCGGTTCATTCCCCTGTGGCGACCCCAGGTTAATAAAGTGACTAAGCCGACAAGAGAATGAATGAATGGATACAAATGAATAGTTCAATTCACAGAATTCTGGTATCCTCAATCCAATGCAAAAGTTACATTCAGGAGGTGCTCACAAATTTCATTTCCTGATTCAATCTTTTTACGTAGCTGATATTAACAGGTGGAGTATAGTGGAATTGTCAATCATTCTCCAATCCTCCATTGGTCACACCCATACATACATCCTCTTTTTCTACAAATTCTCTGCACAATGTTAAAAGCACAAGACTTTCTCCGCTCGGTTAGACATTTTCAACTGCACACATTCTGTGTTCAGTTTTAGCACATTTTTGCTGACAGGAAGTTTAGCTGCAGAGCTCAAGTTTATTTTAGACAAATAGGCCTGTGCATCTCGATCAGCTCCATCAACTTCTGCAAAAATGCATGCAAAGCATATCACACTCAACCGAAGTTCAGTTAATATATCACCTTCAAATCAATACAAATACAATTAGTTAATGAAAAGGAAAAGAAATTCATTTGTAACTCCTTTTTCGCAACATTAGCTTAATTGTTTTTGAATTTAAGTGGATTGAACATAAAACTTCACAAAAAACTAAGAATTGTGTTGTTTCAACTCATTTGTGTGTAGTTTAACGTGATACATTTTGTGTTAATTAAAACATTACTGTGGTAGTAAACTGCCAGCGTGCACTTAATGTGAGATGGAACAATGTGGGTCTGAACTTAAAGTGACCTTCAGAATGGAAGCGTATGTGTGTTCCCTGTAAATATGCAAGGGACCACACAATTCATTCCTGTTTTCCCAACACAAATCGATTAAGTTAACTTAACAAATTTAAGTGGAACATAAAACATTTAAGTTGTCCCTCAAAAAATCTCAAGAATTGTTTTGTTTCAGCTCATTTTAAATAAGTGGGTTGGACAAACCGCAAAAATTATTTGGGGAATGTACAATGACATGGGGTGTGTGAATGTTTCCCAGAGATGTGTTGTGGCTGGAAGGGCATCCGCTGCGTAAAAACGTGCTGGTTAAGTTGGCGGTTCATTCCACTGTGTCGACCACGGATTAAAAAAGGGACTAAGCCAAAAAGAAAATGAATGAATGACATGGGTATGACACAGGTAGTACAAGGAGGTGCACTGTAAAATCCATTGTTGTTGTTTATAAAGATGGTAACACTTTATTTTGATGGTTGTTATGCACCGTCTAGGGATTGTGCACAACATGAAAGACAAGACGAAGAAAATGAAATCAAAGACTTATTGGGGTTTGAATTTGAGAGCTGACAAGGCAAAAATAACAAACAAAAAATCCTTTATTTTAAATCTCTAACTTACCTGATCAAAAAATAAAGGAAAAGAAAATACAATGCACTACTCTACCTAACACAAAAACAGAGGTTTTACAAATAAAATGGCGTCAAATTCCTTACTATCCGAATATACATGATACACTATTTACAAACTATTTACAAAACAGGCAACCGTATTTAGGGGACAATACGAAAATCAATGTCCGCAGGCAAAAAGGTCAAACAAGCCAGTGGAACAAAGTATCATAAACAAAGCAAACGTAACATAAACAGTACTCACACATTTCCAGTCCCACCAAACGAACAGTACTCACAAATCTCTAGACACAACTTTTACATTCAAAAACTCTGCACTATGCAACTGTTTCAACAAACACAAAGCAAGTGACCAAAACAAGATGGCTGCCAAGGAAGTTGAGTCTGGCTTTTTAAACACTGTAGGCCAATCAGGAACAAGCAATCAGCTGGAAGCAGCCAACCAGATGTGTTCTAGGCAGGACAGAGAAACAGATGAGACAAGACAACAAAAAGTTTGTAACATTGGTCTTTTTGAGTATTAGTAGATTGTATGCTTAATATCTGTTCATACTGCTCTTTCAACAGACATTTAACTGACTATAAGAAACTCTGCAAGTATTTCAACTCACACCAACCCTAACCCCAACCTAACAGTCTACTTACAGTCTAATGCAGATTGTTTAATTGGACAAACGAACCATCAAAATAAAGTTCGCCCGAAGAACCAAGAAGGTCACTGGGTCGCTGGTTCGATCCTCGGCTCAGTTGGCGTTTCTGTGTGGAGTTTGCATGTTCTCCCTGCGTTCGCGTGGGTTTCCTCCGGATACATGAGTGTGTGTGTGTATGTGTGTATTTTTCCCAGAGATGGGTTGCGGCTGGAAGGGCATCTGCTGCGTAAAAACTTGCTGAATAAGTTGGTGGTTCATTCCGCTGTGGCAACCCCAGATTAATAAAGGGACTAAGCTGACAAGAAAATGAATTGGTGAATGAATGAATGATTGATATATATATATATATATATATATATATATATATATATATATATATATATATAT
>NC_141023.1:13212500-13270000 GCF_052040795.2 Danio rerio
TTAACATTGAGTCAACCTTTGTGAGCTTATAACCCTGCATCAGTCTGTCCTACAGACTAGAGTCAGGCCTCATTCAACTCAGTAGCCAATCACTGATGACCTTTAGACTTACTAGCCACTCCCTAGCAACCACTTATGGCACCCTAGCAACTGTCCCGTAGACTTCCATTGTAAAAGACTCTCATTGACTTAACATGGGATCAAACTTTGTGAGCTCATAACTCTGCATCAGACTGTCATACAGACTAATGGCTGAGCTCATTTAACTCAGACTACCAAACTGCCAATAACTGATGAGCTTTTAACTTTCTAGCCACACCCCTAACTACCACATACTGCACCCTAGCAACTGTCCCGTAGACTTCCATTACAAAAGACTCTCATTGACTTAACATGGGATCAAACTTTGTGAGCTCATAACTCTGCATCAGACTGTCATACAGACTAATGGCTGAGCTCATTTAACTCAGACTACCAAACTGCCAATAACTGATGAGATTTTAACTTTCTAGCCACACCCCTAACTACCACATACTGCACCCTAGCAACTGTCCCGTAGACTTCCATTAAAATAGGCCAAGATGCATATCTTTGCAAAGCAGTGTCATAGAGACATGGGGGTTGGTTCTTTGACTAAGACAACCAACCACATTCAAGTTCACTCTGTAACCTCGCCCATAGCAACAAAACAGAACACCCTAGCAACCATTCATCAACAGCTATATCTCAGCATCAGAACATCGTAGAGACTTGGAGATTGGCTCGTTTGACTCATGCTAGCAAACGGAACTTCCTATATGCTACACATGCTAGCAGTGACTAGCTACATGCTAATATTGACTAGCCAAGTACTGTAACTTGCTAGAAATGCTTACTAAGTATAAATGTTTTATCAAGCATGTATGTGAGGCTTGCCTAGTAACCAACCAGGGTACCCTAGCAACTGCCTAGCAACCACCCAAATTACCCTAGCAACCGCCTAGCAACCACCTAGCAACGGCCTAGTAATGTCTTAGTAAGGGCCTAGCGACCACTCAGGACACCCTAGCAACCGCCTAGCAACGCCTTAGCAACCACTCAGAATACCTTAGCAACCACCTAGCAACACCTTAGCAACCACCTAGCAACCACTTGGGACACCTTAGCAACCGCCTAGCAACACCTTAGCAACCACCTAGCAACCACTCAGAACACCCTAGCAACTGCCTAGCAACGCCTTAGCAACCACCTAGCAACCACTCAGGACACCCTAGCAACCACCTAGCAACCACTTGGGACACCTTAGCAACCGCCTAGCAACACCTTAGCAACCACCTAGCAACCACTCAGAACACCCTAGCAACTGCCTAGCAACGCCTTAGCAACCACCTAGCAACCACTCAGGACACCCTAGCAACCGCCTAGCAACGCCTTAGCAACCACTCAGAATACCCTAGCAACCATCTAGCAACCACTTAGGACACCTTAGCAACCACCTAGCAACACCTTAGCAACCACCTAGCAACCACTCAGAACACCCTAGCAACTGCCTAGCAACGCCTTAGCAACCACCTAGCAACCACTCAGGACACCCTAGCAACCACCTAGCAACGCCTTAGCAACCACTCAGAATACCTTAGCAACCACCTAGCAACCGCTTAGGACACCTTAGCAACCACCTAGCAACACCTTAGCAACCACTCAGAACACCCTAGCAACTGCCTAGCAACACCTTAGCGACCACCTAGCAACCACTCAGGACACCCTAGCAACCACCTAGCAACACCTTAGCAACCACTCAGAACACCCTAGCAACCGCCTAGCAACACCTTAGCAACATCCTAGCAACCACTCAGAATACCCTAGCGACCACCTTGCAACACCTTAGTAACCACTTAGCAACTAGTCAGAACACCTTAGCAACTGCCTAGCACCACCTTAGCAACCACCTAGCAACCACTCAAAACACCCTAGCTACCGTCTAGCAACACCTTAGCAACCACCTAGCAACTAGTCAGACCAGCTTAGCAACTGCCTTGCACCACCTTAGCAACCACCTAGCAACCACTTAAAACACCCTAGCAACCGCCTAGTAAAATGCTAATTCATGCTAGAATCATGCTAGTAACATGCTAATTCATGCTAGAATCATGCTAACAACATGCTAATTCATGTAAGAATCATGCTACTAACATGCTAATTCATGCTAGAATTATCCTACTAGCATGCTAATTCATGCTAGAATCATGCTAGTAACATGCTAATTCATGCTAGAATCACGCTAACAACATGCTAATTCATGC
The DNA here is from genome assembly GCF_052040795.2 of Danio rerio. Classification (NCBI taxonomy): domain Eukaryota; kingdom Metazoa; phylum Chordata; class Actinopteri; order Cypriniformes; family Danionidae; genus Danio; species Danio rerio. The sequence goes on from NC_141023.1 coordinate 13,214,783, forward strand.
TAGTAATATGTTAACTCAAGCTAAAATCATACTAACATTCTATTTACACTTTAAAACCACTTCAAACTTTCAGATTCGGCTTTTCAAGCCACCATAAAGTTTGTCCTCAAACTTTAATATCTAGTTATTATTATTAGGCTGGCTTGTGTAGCAAGCCAGACTACTGTTATCCTATTAAACTTATTATTATTAATATTATTATTCTTCTTCTGAGACTAAAAATTAAACTCTATCTCGTCCTAGGCCATTCAAGCTATGACCATCAAACTCGGGTCAGACCTCCGAACTATTCTGACTCGAGTTGCTATATCTTTTCCGACTGATCCGACTTTCGGTTTTCCGAAAAACGTCCCGGGACCGTCGGAAAAATCCCATAGACGTAACATTGGATCAAACTTTGTGACCTCATAACTCCGCATCAGAATGTCACACAGACTTCTAACTGGGCTCATTTAACTCAGACTATCAAACTGCCAATGACTGATCACCTTTAAACTTTCTGGCCACGCCCTAGCAACCACTTTTGGACCCTAGAAACCGTCCCATAGACTTCCATTGCAAAAGACTCTCATTGACTTTACATTGGATCAAACTTTGTGAGCTCATAACTTTGCATCTGACTGTCCTACAGACTAACGGCTGAGCTCATTTAACTCAGTCTAGCCAGCAGCCAATCGCCGATGGCCTTTTAACTTTCTAGCCACGCCCTAACAACCAGATACTGCACCCTAGCAACTGTCCCATAGACTGCAATTAAAGAGGTTCAGACTGATATTGTCATGCTGCAGTGTGATAGAGACATGGGGGTTGTGTTTAACTGTTCATACTGGCAAGAAGCTTTGATACATCATCAGTCTAAGCTGTCAATCAACTCCATAGCAACAAAACAGACTAACCTAGCAACGATATGGCACCAGCTATATCTCAGCATCAGAACATCGTAGAGAGGCGGGGGTTGGCTTGTTTGACTCATGCTCTTACACCATCTATCTATCTATCTATCTATCTATCTATCTATCTATCTATCTATCTATCTATCTATCTATCTATCTATCTATCTATCTATCTCTAACTATCTATCTATCTATCTATCTTTCTGTCTATCTATCTATCTATCTATCTATCTATCTATCTATCTATCTACCTTTACCTATCTATCTATCTGTCTGTCTGTCTGTCTGTCTGTCTGTATCTATCTATCTATCTATCTATCTATCTATCTATCTATCTATCTATCTATCTATCTATCTATCTACCTCTACCTATCTATCTATCTATCTATCTATCTATCTATCTATCTATTTATCTATCTATCTATCTATCTATCTATCTATCTATCTATCTATCTATCCATCATGCTAACAACATGCTAATTCATGCTAGAATCATGCTAGTTACATGCTAATTCATGCTAGAATCATGCTAGTCACATGCTAATTCATGCTAGAATCATGCTAGTCACATGCTAATTCATGCTAGAATCATGCTAACAACATGCTAATTCATGCTAGAATCATGCTAATTTATGCTAAAATCATGCTAGTAACATGCTAATCCATGCTAAAATCATGCTAACAACATGCTAATTCATGCTAGATTCATGCTAGTAACATGCTAATTAATGCTAGAATCATGCTAGTATCATGCTAATTCATGCTAGCATCGTGCTAACAACATGCTAATTCATGCTAGAATCATGCTAGTAACATGCTAATTCATGCTAGAATCATGCTAACAACATGCTAATTCATGCTAGAATCATGCTAGTAACATGCTAATTCATGTTAGAATCATGCTAACAACATGCTAATTCATGCTAGAATCATGCTAACAACATGCTAATTCATGCTAGAATCATGCTAACAACATGCTAATTCATGCTAGAATCATGCTAGTGAAATGCTAATTCATGCTAGAATCATGCTAACAACATGCTAATTCATGCTAGAATCATGCTAGTAACATGCTAATTCATGTTAGAATCATGCTAACAACATGCTAATTCATGCTAGAATCATGCTAGTAACATGCTAATTCATGCTAGAAGCATGCTAACAACATGCTAATTTATGCTAGAATCATGCTAGTAGCATGCTAATTCATGCTAGAATCTTGCTAGTAACATGCTAAATCATGCCAGAATCATGCTAACAACATGCTAATTCATGCTAGAATCATGCTAACAACATGCTAATTCATGCTAGAATTGTGCTAATTCATGCTAGAATCATGCTAGTAACATGCTAATTCATGCTAGAATCGTGCTAACAACATGCTAATTCATGTTAAAATCATGCTAACAACATGCTAATTATTGCTAAAATCATGCTAGTAACATGCTAATTCATGCTAAAATCATGCTAACAACATGCTAATTCATGCTAGAATCATGCTAGTAACATGCTAATTCATGCTAAAAGCATGCTAACAACATGCTAAATCATGCTAGAATCATGCTAGTAACATGCTAATTCATGCTAGAATCATGCTAGTAACATGCTAATTCATGCTAGAATCATGCTAACAACGTGCTAATTCATGCTAGAATTATGCTAATAACATGCTAATTCATGCTAAAATCATGCTAGTAACATGCTAATTCATGTTAAAATCATGCTAGGTACATGCTAATTCATGCTAGGATCATGCTAGTAACATGCTAATTCATGCTAGAATCGTGCTAACAACATGCTAATTCATGCTAGAATCATGCGAACAACATGCTAATTCATGCTAGAATCATGCTAGTAACATGCTAATTTATGCTAAAATCATGCTAACAACATGCTAATTCATGCTAAAATCATGCTAGTAACATGCTTATTCATGCTAGAATCATGCTAACAACATGCTATTTCACGTTAAAATCATGCTAATAACATGCTAATCTATCTATCTATCTCTCTATCTCTCTATCTATCTATCTATCTATCTATCTATCTATCTATCTATCTATCTATCTTTTCACACTTTTTAAAACTGTTTAAACTAAATAAACTATTACTGTCAGGCTTTCACAAGCCAGCCTCAAAGTTTGTTCTCAAACTTTAAGAATCTAGTTATTCTATATTATTCTTCTTCTGAGACTAAAAATTAAACTCTATCTCCTCCTAGGCCATTCAAGCTATGACCATCAAACTTGGGTCAGACCTCCGAACTATTCTGACTCGAGTTGCTATATCCTTTCCGACTGATCCGACTTTCGGTTTCCCGAAAAACGTCCCGGGACCGTCGGAAAAATCCCATAGACGTAACATTGGATCAAACTTTGTGACCTCATAACTCTGCATCAGAATGTCACACAGACTTCTAACTGGGCTCATTTAACTCAGACAATCAAACTGCCAATGACTGATCACCTTTAAACTTTCTGGCCACGCCCTAGCAACCACTTTTGGACCCTAGAAACCGTCCCATAGACTTCCATTGCAAAAGACTCTCATTGACTTTACATGGGATCAAACTTTGTGAGCTCATAACTCTGCATCAGACTGTCCTACAGACTAATGGCTAGGCTCATTTAACTCAGTCTAGCCAGCAGCCAATCACCGATGGCCTTTTAACTTTCTAGCCACACCCTAACAACCAGATACTGCACCCTAGCAACTGTCCCATAGACTGCAATTAAAGAGGTTCAGACTGATATTGTCATGCTGCAGTGTGATAGAGACATGGGGGTTGTTTTTAACTGTTCATACTGGCAAGAAGCTTTGATACATCATCAGTCTAAGCTGTCAATCAACTCCATAGCAACAAAACAGACTAACCTAGCAACGATATGGCACCAGCTATATCTCAGCATCAGAACATCGTAGAGAGGCGGGGGTTGGCTTGTTTGACTCATGCTCTTACACCATCTATCTATCTATCTATCTATCTATCTATCTATCTATCTATCTATCTATCTATCTATCTATCTATCTATCTACCTCTACCTACCTATCTATCTATCTGTCTGTCTGTCTGTCTGTCTGTCTGTCTGTCTGTCTGTCTGTCTGTCTCTATCTATCTATCTATCTATCTATCTATCTATCTATCTATCTATCTTTCTATCTATCTATCTATCTATCTATCTATCTATCTATCTATCTATCTATCTATCTATCTATCTATCTATCTATCTATCTATCTATCTATCTATCTATCCATCATGCTAACAACATGCTAATTCATGCTAGAATCATGCTAGTTACATGCTAATTCATGCTAGAATCATGCTAGTCACATGCTAATTCATGCTAGAATCATGCTAGTCACATGCTAATTCATGCTAGAATCATGCTAACAACATGCTAATTCATGCTAGAATCATGCTAATTTATGCTAAAATTATGCTAGTAACATGCTAATCCATGCTAGAATCATGCTAACAACATGCTAATTCATGCTAGATTCATGCTAGTAACATGCTAATTCATGCTAGAATCATGCTAGTATTATGCTAATTCATGCTAGCATCGTGCTAACAACATGCTAATTCATGCTAGAATCATGCTAGTAACATGCTAATTCATGCTAGAATCATGCTAACAACATGCTAATTCATGCTAGAATCATGCTAGTAACATGCTAATTCATGCTATAATCATGATAACAACATGCTAATTCATGCTAGAATCATGCTAGTAACATGCCAATTCATGCTAGAATCATGCTAACAACATGCTAATTCATGCTAGAATCATGCTAACAACATGCTAATTCATGCTAGAACCATGCTAACAACATGCTAATTCATGCTAGAATCATGCTAGTGAAATGCTAATTCATGCTGGAATCATGCTAACAACATGCTAATTCATGCTAGAATCATGCTAGTAACATGCTAATTCATGTTATAATCATGCTAACAACATGCTAATTCATGCTAGAATCATGCTAGTAACATGCTAATTCATGCTAGAAGCATGCTAACAACATGCTAATTTATGCTAGAATCATGCTAGTATCATGCTAATTCATGCTAGAATCTTGCTAGTAACATGCTAAATCATGCTAGAATCATGCTAACAACATGCTAATTCATGCTAGAATCATGCTAACAACATGCTAATTCATGCTAGAATTGTGCTAATTCATGCTAAAATCATGCTAGTAACATGCTAATTCATGCTAGAATCATGCTAGTAACATGCTAATTCATGCTAGAATCGTGCTAACAACATGCTAATTCATGTTAAAATCATGCTAACAACATGCTAATTATTGCTAAAATCATGCTAGTAACATGCTAATTCATGCTAAAATCATGCTAACAACATGTTAATTCATGCTAAAATCATGCTAACAACATGCTAATTCATGCTAGAATCATGCTAACAACATGCTATTTCACGTTAAAATCATGGTAATAACATGCTAATCTATCTATCTATCTATCTATCTATCTATCTATCTATCTATCTATCTATCTATCTATCTATCTATCTATCTATCTATCTATCTATCTATCTTTTCATACTTTTTAAAACTGTTTAAACTAAATAAACTATTACCGTCAGGCTTTCACAAGCCAGCCTCAAAGTTTGTTCTCAAACTTTAAGAATCTAGTTATTATTCTGCTTCTTCTTCTTCTTCTTCTTTCTTCTGAGACTAATTTTAAAGTCTATCTCCTCCTAACCCTTTCAAGCTTCATACCTCAAACTTTCGTCAAACCTTCAAACTGGTCTGACTCGGGTTGCTATATCTTTTCCGACTGATCCGACTTTCGGTTTTCCGAAAAACGACCCGGAAAATTCCCAAAATTCCCATTGACTTAACATTGGGTCAAACTTTGTCACCTCATAACTCTGCATCAGACTGTCCTACAGACTTCTAACTGGGCTCATTTAACTCAGTCTAGCCAGCAGCCAATAACTGATGACCTTTAAACTTACTAGCCACTCCCTAGCAACCACTTTTGGCACCCTAGCAACTGTCCCATAGACTTCCATTGTAAAAGACTGCCATTGACTTAACATTGAGTCAACCTTTGTGAGCTCATAACTCTGCATCAGACTGTCCTACAGACTAGAGTCAGGCCTCATTCAACTCAGTCTAGTCAGTAGCCAATCACTGATGGCCTTTAGACTTACTAGCCACTCCCTAGCAACCACTTATGGCACCCTAGCAACTGTCCCGTAGACTTCCATTCAAAAGACTCTCATTGACTTAACATGGGATCAAACTTTGTGAGCTCATAACTCTGCATCAGACTGTCATACAGACTAATGGCTGAGCTCATTTAACTCAGACTACCAAACTGCCAATAACTGATGAGCTTTTAACTTTCTAGCCACACCCCTAACTACCACATACTGCACCCTAGCAACTGTCCCGTAGACTTCCATTACAAAAGACTCTCATTGACTTAACATGGGATCAAACTTTGTGAGCTCATAACTCTGCATCAGACTGTCATACAGACTAATGGCTGAGCTCATTTAACTCAGTCTAGCCAGCAGCCAATCACTGATGGCCTTTTAACTTTCTAGCCACACCCCTAACTACCACATACTGCACCCTAGCAACTGTCCTATATAATGTAATTAGCTGTGCTATCAAATGCTTATAAATCTAACATACTAATGACATGCCAATCATGCTAGCAACATACTACTCATATGCTAATCATGCTAATGACATGCTAACTCATACTGGAAACATGCTAATGACATGCTAATTTGAACTAGAATCATGCTAGTAACATGCTAATTCATACTAGACTCATGTTAATAACTGGCCTACATGCATATCTTTGCATAGCAGTGTCCTATTGACTTGGGGGATGGCTCATCTGACTCAGACAACCAATGAGCATCTCAATATGATAATAAAGCTCACAAGCCACGCCCCCAAATTGATTCCATAGACTTTCATTAAAATAGGCCAAGATGCATATCTTTGCATAGCAGTGTCATAGAGACAAGGGGGTTGGTTCATTTGACTAAGACAACCAACCACATTCAAGTTCACTCTGTAACCTCGCCCATAGCAACAAAACAGAGTACCCTAGCAACCATTCATCAACAGCTATATCTCAGCATCAGAACATCGTAGAGACTTGGAGATTGGCTCGTTTGACTCATGCTAGCATACGGAACTTCCTATATGCTACACATGCTAGCAGTGACTAGCTACATGCTAATATTGACTAGCCAAGTACTGTAACTTGCTAGAAATGCTTACTAAGTATAAATGTTTTATCAAGCATGTATGTGAGGCTTGCCTAGTAACCAACCAGGGTACCCTAGCAACTGCCTAGCAACCACCCAAACTACCCTAGCAACCGCCTAGCAACGGCCTAGTAATGCCTTAGTAAGGGCCTAGCGACCACTAAGGACACCCTAGCAACCGCCTAGCAACGCCTTAGCAACCACTCAGAATACCTTAGCAACCACCTAGCAACACCTTAGCAACCACCTAGCAACCACTTGGGACACCTTAGCAACCGCCTAGCAACACCTTAGCAACCACCTAGGAACCACTTAGGACACCCTAGCAACCGCCTAGCAACACCTTAGCAACCACCTAGCAACACCTTAGCAACCACCTAGCAACCACTTAGCAACACCTTAGCAACCACCTAGCAACCACTCAGAACACCCTAGCAACTGCTTAGCAACGCCTTAGCAACCACCTAGCAACCACTCAGGACACCCTAGCAACCACCTAGCAACACCTTAGCAACCACCTAGCAACCACTCAGGACACCCTAGCAACCACCTAGCAACTCCTTAGCAACCACTCAGAATACCCTAGCAACCGCCTAGCAACACCTTAGCAACCACCTAGCAACCACTTAGGACACCCTAGCAACCGCCTAGCAACACCTTAGCAACCACCTAGCAACACCTTAGCAACCACCTAGCAACCACTTAGGACACCTTTGCAACCACCTAGCAACACCTTAGCAACCACCTAGCAACCACTCAGAACACCCTAGCAACCGCCTAGCAAGACCTTAGCAACCATCTAGCAACCACTTAGGACACCCTAGCAACCGCCTAGCAACACCTTAGCAACCACCTAGCAACACCTTAGCAACCACCAAGCAACCACTTAGGATACCTTAGCAACCACCTAGCAACACCTTAGCAACCACTCAGAACACCCTAGCAACCGCCTAGCAACACCTTAGCAACAACCTAGCAACCACTCAGAATACCCTAGCGACCACCTTGCAACACCTTAGTAACCACTAAGCAACTAGTCAGAACACCTTAGCAACTGCCTAGCACCACCTTAGCAACCACCTAGCAACCACTCAAAACACCCTAGCAACCGTCTAGCAACACCTTAGCAACCACCTAGCAACTAGTCAGACCACCTTAGCAACTGCCTGGCACCACCTTAGCAACCACTTAAAACACCCTAGCAACCGCCTAGTAAAATGCTAATTCATGCTAGAATTATGCTAACAACATGCTAATTCATGCTAGAATCATACTAGTAACATGCTAATTTATGCTAGATTTATGCTAACAACATGCTAATTCATGCTAGAATCATGCTAGTAACATGCTAATTCATGCTAGAATCATGCTAACATGCTAATTCATGTAAGAATCATGCTACTAACATGCTAATTCATGCTAGAATTATCCAAGTAGCATGCTAATTCATGCTAGAATCATGCTAGTAACATGCTAATTCATGCTAGAATCACGCTAACAACATGCTAATTCATGTTAGAAACATGCTAGTAACTTGCTAATTCATGCTAGAATCATGCTAACAACATGCTAATTCATGTAAGAATCATGCTACTAACATGCTAATTCATGCTAGTAATATGTTACCTCAAGCTAAAATCATACTAACATGCTATTTACACTTTAAAACCACTTCAAACTTTCAGATTCGGCTTTTCAAGCCACCATAAAGTTTGTCCTCAAACTTTACTATCTAGTTAATATTATAATTAATATTATTTTTATTAATTTCTATTAAAAATTAGTCAATGCACTGTGTGTTTTTACTGTCTATGCAGGCCCGTTGGGGGTTTGGGTGGTTTAAAAGACCCACCCCCCTTCTTACAAAGTCCAGAATTTGGCTCCATATGAGCTCATTTTTCCCTTTTTTGACAGTATGCCTTCATAAATTGTGAAAATAACCAATAGAAGAAGGTTTTAGAAAGAACAACAAATAAAATAACCAATAAAATAAGTTTTTTTTTTTGTATTATTTAAATAGACAAATTGAGGAATGGAGGAAATGAGCTGGCCAGTTTGTTATTTGCTTATAGGTTTTAACAGATTCCCAATTATTTTTTTATGATGGATGATAAAGTAACAATTGATTTTTTTTCTTCACATTTCTAAAATTCTAATCTCATTACATTATATATAAAACTCTTATAACTTAAAGTTTAAATGCACATTTTTAAATAAATATACATTTTTGCAAACAAAAAAATTGTAAGATAAGCACTTTGACAAATCTGTAGGAGGTATTTTGTTGCATCAATAAGTATGGTAATGATAACCATCAAACCACAAACTAATCCAGCACAAATTAATGCTTAAAATGGCACTAAAATGCAGTATGTGAACCTAATAATTTGAGGCGAATAACTACCAAAAGATCTTTTTTTTTTTTTTTTCTTAAGAAAAAAACACTCCTTTTAATAGGTTGGCTACAGGTCTGTGTCTATGGTTAACAAGAGCTAAGCATAAATGGCTTTCCATTAACTAACGTTAATAAAGATAATTAAATATAAAAATATAGCCTATTGTTCATTATTTGGTCATGTTAGTAAGTACAATAACATTAATTAAAAGAACCTTGTTGTAAAATTGTGACCAAGTTTACTTCAAAAGTCCAGTGCAAGGGGGAAAATTACAAATTACAACAAATGATTTAGGAAGTCTCAACCTAAGGAGCCAAACCAAATGAAAGAATAGAGATGACTGTGAAAACAGTTTAAAAACAGTGTAAACGCAGGGCTTTCATAAGGTATTTGATTGTTGTTCATACAGTTTGTTTAGTCATGAAATGACAGAATCACAAAGGCATTATTTAACAATTAATTATAAACAATTATTGCTACTGATTATTATTATTATTTATTGTTTACAATCATAATGTGTAGTGGAGAATTAGAATTAAATGGTCTACTTCCCTTGCTCTGTTGTGTGTCATTGTTTTTGTTTCATGTATTCATTTTATTGTATTTACATGTTGGTAATAAAGCCTTAAAGTCAGTTATTTTCAGTCAGGGTATTTGCATCTTCCATATTTACCCACTAGAGGGCCTCAGTAAATTAGCAAAAATGGTTTATAATACATTTATTCATGCATTCATTTTCTTTTCTGCCTAGTCCCTTTATTAATCTGGGGTTGCCACAGCGGGATGAACCAACAACTTATCAAGCAAATGTTTTATGCAGCGGATGCCCTTCCATCTGCAACCCATCACTGAGAAACATCCATACACACACCACAAACAATTTTTAGCTGACCCAGTTCACCTATAGCGCATGTCTTTGGACTGTGGGGGAAACCGGAGCACCCGAAGGAAACCCACGCCAACATGGCGAGAACATGCAAACTTCACACAGAAATGCCAACTGACCCAGCTGAGGCTCCAATCAGTGAACTTCTTGTTGTGAGGCAAAAGCGCTACCCACTGCGCCATCGCGTCGCTGGTTTATATAATATATAAAACACATTTTTCTCTGCCTCCTGTATTTATATTTAGTTATTTCACTTTGAAGACAATGAAAACAACCTATTTTTGTCATAAATGTGAAATTACTGAACCCACATAAAGAATAATGCAAAGAAAAACGGTTTGAAAGAAACTTTCACACACTTTTGCATCTGAACTTTCAGGCATATCTTGTACGAATTTTTCATGTTAAAAAAGCCTCAAAGTCATTTATAGGGCAGCACGGTGGCACAGTGGGGAGCACAACCGCCTCACAGCAAGGAGGTCACTGATTCGAGCCCCGGCTTGGTCAGTTGGCATTTCTGTGTGGAGTTTGCATGTTCTCTCCATGTTCGCATGGGTTTCCTCCAGGTGCTCCGGTTTCCCCCACAAGTCCAAAAACATGTGGTGGGTGATGGGTTGCAGCTGGAAGGGCATCTGTGTAAAACAAGTCAAGGCGCTGTGTAAAACATCCGCTGGATAAGTTGGCAGTTCATTTCACTGTGATTAATAAAGGGACTAAGCCGAAAAGAAAAAGAATGAATGTATACATACATTTTTAGATTATATATAAAGGGATAAAATGTGATTGTGGCCTACAAAACCATCATAAGTGACACATTTTTGGAAAATTAGATTTATACATCATCTGAAAACTGAATAAATCAAACAATTTGTAATGTAATATAATGTGACAGTGTAGTGTCCCCTTCACTTTTACTGGGGCATTAGGACTCACACAGATCGCAGGGTGAGCGAAAAAATGGGTAGAAAAAAATAAACCCATTTTTTTTAGAGTGTAGGCAGACCGATTCATAATAAAGTTTCAAGTCAATACAAAATGTTCTAAAATTAGGCAAACACTGAATAACTCTGCATTTGTGAAGATGGAAAAGACCACAAAGAGTTACAAATTTCAACATATTGTCCATTTCCTCACAATCCGACTCCCAAATCAAAAACAATAAATTAATTGTAAAAAAATCTAAAAGTTTTCTGTAAGCTGAGAAGACAGGCTAAGATATTTGTCCAAATATTTCTACATAATTGCATTCTAAAAATAAATGCGCTATTGTTTCCAGATTAGAATTACAGAATGTGCATTGCGAAGAATTGTTTATATTAAATTTAGACAGCTATAATATAATATAATATAATATAATATAATATAATATAATATAATATAATATAATATAATATAATGGGTATTATAGGTAGCGCAGTGGGTAGCGCTGTCACCTCACAGCAAGAAAGTCGCTGGTTCGAGCCTCGGCTGGGTCAGTTGTCATTTCTGTGTGGAGTTTGCAAGTTTTCCCATGTTGATGTGGATTTCCTCCAGGTGCTCCGCTTTCCCCTATAGGTCAATTGTGTATGCTAAATTGTCCGTAGTGTATGTGTGTGAGTGAGAGTGTATGGGTGTTTCCCAGTGATGGATTGCAGCTGGAAAGTCGTCCACTGTGTAAAACATATGCTGGATAAGTTGGCGGATCATTCCTCAGTGGCGACCCTTGATTAATAAAGGGACTAAGCCCAAGGAAAAGGAATCAATGAATGAATAATATAAAATATAATATAATATAATATAATATAATATAATATAATATAATATAATATAATATAATATAATATAATATAATATAATATAAAATAAAATAATATAATATAATATAAAATAATATAATATAATATAATATAATATCATATCATATAAAATAATATAATATAATATAATATAATATAATATAATATAATATAATATAATATAATATAATATAATATAAAATAATATAACATAAAGGAAATTTTATATTTGGCTTATATTATATCCTGCTACCTGAATCAGTTTGTATTAAAATTCACAGTATGTGTGTCCTTTCGTTAATATTATCTTAATAATTTACACGAAAAACAAAAGAAATCTGCTGCACGAGAACGCCCCGTGATTGGTTAAAAGACCTGTCAATCAAATCACTCCCAGCCAGTTTCATCTTTCATGAATCGCTAGTCTGCTCTGCAGTTTGTTGTGGACAGAAGTCCTCATGGTCACTGAAGTATAGTTCACCACAGCTGCTCCACAACACGCTAAGCTGAAATGGATATGGAAGAGAAACCGAAATACGGCAAGTTTACTCGAGTTTTATAATTGTTATGCTGTTTGTTGTGGAAGTTTGCGGTTTGAAACGCAGCCCTCGCATGTCTTGTGCACCATACATAAACTGTAAATCCCTTTAATAACATAAAAAGCGTAACGTTAAACTGCTACCCGGAGAAGTCTTAAGAAATATGTTTTTGGTTATGTCGATATAATGTGGTTTAAAGGGGTTAAACGTGTTGTGTTTGTAAGGCAACGCCTAAAAACTCCCGTTATTTACTCCATGTGTTTGTTATTTGCTTTGGAAATAACGTTACTTTTGATACGTGTAGTGTCCGTTTCCCTATAAACAACAGTCAGATCTGTAAAAATAGGTACTTTCGTCATTTCCCCCTGCTGTAAATGTAAAGGTTTTGCTTTTGGTATCATGATATTTGTTGGCTGAAATCTCGGTGCGTTTATTTATGTCACAGGTTTGTTCATAGATTATTTTAGTAGTTTAGACAGTAGATTGTGTGGTTATAGTGGGCTAACCATAGGTTTCCATTGTATAAAGTGCGTGCATTGTTAGGCTGTGTTGCCAAATCGTGCCAAGTTGTGTTTGTCTGTGTTTAGAAATATGAAACTACACAGCTGTTGTGTGTTTCTGAATGCGAGTGGTTGGACACAATATAGACACTATTGAAAGGGTTGATTGTGATCACCTGATAGTTTGCATATGGTTCCTATCCTGAATTTAAGCATACAGCAATGCAAGCTTGCTTTAACGAGAACATTCCCTCTTGTCTGTTAATGCCCCAAAAATATAAGTTTGAAGAGTTTACATGCAAAAACCTCTTAATGCTGTTTGAAATTTTCCTTTTAATAAGCATTTTATCAGGCTCATGTGTGTAGGATTAGTAATGCCACTTTTTGCAAAGTCATTTTCTTGATTTTTATGGTGAAATATGTCAACATAAACAAAAGAGGCTGAAAAAACTTTGTTTTCGATGGAATAATTTAGACGGCACTTGCATCTAAACATTTTATTTGCTGTTTGTTCAAGTTACTTATCTAAAATTAGCTGAATTACCACAACTCTTAAGGTTATTAAGATTTTTTTTTCAACAACTTAATTGTTTAATCTTTAATTCACTTACAAATTCAGGGTATATGTAGAAATGCTGAAGGTAATTTCAATACCTTTTTCAAAGATTTTTTTAAAGACCTTCTCAGAATATTTTAAGACCTCATCAACACTTCATGTTATAATCAGTATCAAACCTTTAACTTAATAAACAGTTGTTAATAAACAGTTGTAGTTTGATCAATCGAGCACAACAATGCAACAGAACTCAGATGAGCTCGGAAGAAACAAAGCTTGAAATAATAAATTACGTGGTTGTTTTCAGTGACAGGCTTTAGCCACTGTTTAAACTCGTCTTTCTCCAACTAGGAGCACGCAAACTTACATTTTCCCATTTTGCCATCTTTTCTGCTCTTTGGTTTCACTACAGGTGGAGAGCGTCACATCACCTTCCCGCGTTTCTTGCAAATTACGTGACATCACTCAGACGGAGGAGCTTTTGCCGTATGCGCCTCGGCACGTAATTGTTATTATTACAAGAAAAATAAATATATTATACTTTTTTTTGAAGTCAAACACTTTGGACAACGCTTGAACAAAACTTAAGACCTTATAAAAATGTGAATAAGATTTTTAAATACCTTTTTAAGGGCCTTCATTTTCTAATAATTGGTTTATTAACTTTTAATACTTTTTAAAGACCCTGAAATTTGCAAAAAATAATATAAGTTAATTTATTTCCTTCATGTTATCCCAACACAAATCCTTTCCCTTTCTATTATACTGGTGGATCTCCTTTTGAGTACATTTGGTAACCAGCAGCATAGAGCACAAAGTCATGGGAGGCCCACTTAGATGAGTCTGAGTTCATGTAATTAAAGGGTGGAATATGGTATGGTGCTTTTTAAAGAAATAAAGTAAGGCCTTTACCGCTTAATTTTAAACTAGCGTGCCTTGCTGAGCTGTGTTTATGTGCTATTTCTGTGGTCGAGAGCCTGAATGTGACCACAGCTGTTTCAAATTAGGGAACGGGCAACTTTTACATTCACTTCAACTTCTCTTAATAGATCGCAAGCAATGTTTTTCATTTGAAAAGTGTAGTATTGGCTAATTAGAGTTTGATTTCAATACCAGAAACATGATTAGATGCCTTTTGTTTCATCAAGGATGTACTTGCATAAGCAATTCTAACCCTAAAATGCCCGTTAAAGGGTTAAGAGTACAAAAGAGCTAGCTTGGCTCTAATAAAATATAAATGAGCATTTGTAGTTTGGCATTATGCAGTCATATGCTGTAAGGCGATACATACTTGTCTTGTATGCTAGTATTTAACTCATCTTAACTCTTGACTGTGGCTTGAGTTATTATGAAAATGATTAACTGGAGTTGTTCACAAAGAATTTTTAGAGGAAATCCTGAATTTGTTAGAGTTTAGAATATTTAGCTTTTTCATTAATCAAACAGCAGAAAAGACTTAAATCAACTTAATAATTTTGTAAAGTTTAGACTGATGAAAAGAGAGAGTTTTTAATGGTATGTAGATCTAAACACCATTTACAGTAAAAGGTCTTCTTGTGATAACATCCGGTCAAAGGAGTGGACTGCTGACAGCAGTTTTCCTCCCATTAGTCATTAAGAGAAATGGAGGAGTTATTGATTTTCCTCCTTTGTTCTCAGTTATGCTGTTAAGGTTATTTGTAACAAAAAAAAAAAACCAAAGAAACAAGAAAAGGGTCAACCTTAAACCCATTTGTCACACAATATATATATAAAATAAAAAAAATGTTTATTTATAACTTGACTTAACATTTTTAATATAACATTTTAATTATTAATTTTTTTTATTTAACTATTTCAGTACAAATAGATACATGTCTTTATCTTTTTGTTTTTTGTTTTTACAAAAGAGAAGAAAAAAACATGCATTGATAATAATAATAATAATAATAATAATAAGGGGAAGAAAAGTGTACAGAAAATTACAACCAACTAAATGCAGACATTCAACAATCACAATCCAATGTTCATTTACTTTCAACATTGACAATGTATCTGTTTACAATTAAACAGTATAAGTTAAAAAAGAAGGAGAGGTCATCTATTAAATGGAAAGCAAAATGTTAAGAGAGTTAGGGCCCTATCATACACCCGGCGCTATGTGGCGCAAGGTGCGACGCAATTGTTGTTTGCTAGTTTCAGCTTGGCGCAAGAGTTGTTTTGACGTTTTCCGCCACGCTGTTTAAATAGCAAATGCGTTTGCGCTCATATGTGCGCCCATAGGCGTTCTGGTCTAAAAAGGAAGGCGTTCTGAGGTGCATTGCTGGTGCGTTGCTATTTTAAGAAACCATAATAGATTTTTCAATAGACCAAAACAAAGCCAATCTAAAGTCCAGCGCAGAGCGCGTTAGTTATGCACTTCGCTTACACACTGCTTAATACACACAAGATGTAGAGCAATAAGCAAATATCTTTACATATGAAAAATAATTAAAATATTAAGGATGCGTATATATAGGATATAATAAGGGTATATTTAGGATATAAGTATAAAGGATTATAATATTACAAAACATATTATTTTCTAGCCTACATAAATTTAAAAACCACTGCCTTTATGTCTTCATCTCGGGAGGCTTTTTCAGTTCATTCATAACAATTTTCTTTTATATAATGTTATTATTATTAGCAGTATTATCTATTATATCCATATTTATATTTGTTTAATTAAAAACTAGCTTAGGTTTGCCCACCTGGCAGGTTTCAGACCATATGGGCATAGCATGTGTATTTGGAAATAACTCACTTCATAAAACTCACTTCATTATTTATTTGTTTGCTGGAAATTAGAACTGAATTTAGATATAGTTTTGAATCTAGCTTTCTAATATTTGTGTTTAGCAAACAAGATGAATTATTTATAGGCTAATTGATGTCTGTGCATACAAGGTTTCCCTATCCACGAGAGCGAAAGTGAAAGTAGATGAGATGCTCTGTTTAACTGTTTTCATGCTAGTGAAATGCTCAGTTTTTCCACTTACACTTACTTTACATCATGTAAATAGCAAATGTGCTTATGGCGCAACGCAACTGGCTCTTAAAGTGAATGGGAGATGAGACTCTGATTGGTTTATTCTCAAAATACACCTATAACTTATTAAGAAAATAAGCTCAACTCTTTTAGATCATGCGCCACGGCGCAAAGCAGATTCTGACACACCCTAAAAGCGTTTGCGCCCTGCGATTTGCACTTTGCGCATGGACCGTCAAAATAGAGCCCTTAAAGTTAAATAACATTGCCACTTTTTAAAGAAATTAGTTTTCCCAGAGCATCTAACCTTTTCCAACTTTTAGAAAATGCATGGTATTAACAAGTCATTGGAATGTAGTTGGAGGCTTATTTGATTTCCAGTGAAGTCGAATATGACGCCTAGCTAATAATGAGGTAAATGCCAAAATATCAAGTTGTGTAGAATAAAACTGGGAGCAAATCTTTGGAACCCTAAAAATGGCTACATCAGGGGATGGGCCTATATTTACCTGCAACACCTCAGACACATTGTAAAATTGTTAATCCACTAATTCTTTAACATAAAGAACATATGACTTAAATCACACTGAGGTGCATGGACATCTGTCACCTCTGTCATCAATATTGGAAAAAAATTCAGATAGCCTGGTTTTTGAGAAATGGATTCTATGATTCTATAATTTTACTTTTAAAATGTATCAGGCAAAGGTGAGCACAAATTGTACTAGAACGTATTCTCTGCAGTGCACCAAAGCTACCATTCTTCCTCAAAACATTGCCCCAATTCATTCTCCCAAGAACATTTTTAATATATTTACATTTAATATATTTATATTATGATATATTAGAGGGAGCATATGAATGTTCAAAATAGAGGAAAGAAGCAGTCAATGCATAAAAATTAATTAATCACAGGCTTTTTGTGAGCATGAAAAGGACAGCTTAAATATTGCAGGCGGGACCATAATAACTATAGTATTTTCAGTGTATTTAAATATTTGTTAAATGAATTTGATAAAGACAGAAATATATACAGTATTACTTTAATGTCATTGGCTATGTTTACATCAGTTATCGAATTATATTTCCAAACAGTGGTATACCTTGAAAACGGTTAACGGTTATCGTCCCATCTAACAACTAGCCCAAACGTTTGTTTTTGAGTCGCTCGTTTATCATGTGACAATATTCAAAGAGATGACGCAAAACCGAGGACTCGAAAAATGAACGGATCAAATCTTTTTCTAGCTCTAAATGCATATGACTGGCTTCTGTCTCTCATGTGAACGACTCACACCCGATAGAGGACTCAAAAAATGAACTAATTTTCTACTCCTCCTGCACAAATGTGTGCATGCGCAAATGAACAAATCACTCCCTGTGATGACTCCTCGTTCTCGAGTCACATAAAAGAATAGTTTAAAATGAACCAATTGTTGGTCTGTGTACCCGCGTATTGAGGCATTGGATGCACAGACTGGTAGAAGACTGTTGTTTTAATAGAATTTGATACTGCATGCTGAATAGAAAGAAAAAAAACCTACACATTTCGCGATGCAGGAGTCTGTGGTCCTTCACTCACTTAATAGGTGCAGAGAATAGTGTCAAACAGCCATGTGTGTATGAAATATCCTGTCGCAAAACGCTGTGAAAAGTCCTTCATGACGATAATAGTTTGATTATGCTGTTTACATGCCTGTACTGCACTTCAATAATACAGCTAAAAATGGCATACTCCACATGTCTTAATTCGATTTCTATATAGTTTGATTATGAACTTAATTAGATGAAATTAATTTAAAAAAGTGACGTTTACAAAGGGCTGGATTTTTTATTTATTTATTATTTTTTTATGATTAATTCAAATTTACGTTTTAAGATGATTTAATGTGAAAATGCCATGTGGAAAACCGCACCGATCTTTGTTCGAACTGCTCTGATCTTAGTTTGGTTTGAACAAGAGCAGAGGTTAGCAGCTTTAACAATGAAATGTGAAAGTACCCGCCCCCATGACATCATTTAGCGGACCTAGTTGAAACCCAGACAGGCAGTCAGGCAGCATAATACAGAGTGGTGCAGAGTGCATCAAATGATCGGTATTTAAAAAAGGGAAAATAAGAAAAAATAGAAAAAAATTATATTATTTTATATTAGACACATCTGGTGCTTTGCTCCTGCTATACGTCCACAACTTCATGCATTGGGTTAAATTAGGCTTTACAATTTCCATGTTCAGTCCTTTACATCCACTGTATCTTTATGAAAATGGCAGCAGCATTACAACCTGTCATTCAATCAGAAAAAGACAAAGTCAAAGCCGAGCTGACAGCCAATCTTTCCTAGGCTTAGCAAAACTTGCAAAAAAACACCTCTGTATTTCTGCAGCTGCAATATATACACAAATATATATTTTTAAATCTTCTGCAACGATATTTAACTCGGGAGTTTGTTTTGCATTTATTTATACCTTGTTGACCAATTTATGTATGGGATGGCCATTAAAATACAATGTTCCTTTACCAGATGTTTTTTTAAGGTACTTATAAAGAGAATGTTAATTCAGTCAAGTTGTTGTTGGAATGTTTTAAGTTGACTAGTTACACAATAAAAAAAATTTAAATCGTGAATCGGTCAAACTTTTATAAAAAACCTAGATTTTTTTTTTTTGCCATATTGCCCAGCCCAATGTTTACATGGTAGTTTCTTAATCAGAGTATTGTCTTAATCGCATTAAAATTTGTGTCCATGTAAACGTACTCACTCCAGATTATTGGTGTCCATGTAAACGTACTCACTGTTCATCTGCCTGTTTTACATTGAATATCATATAATGCCTCATTGGTTCACAACCAACGCCCAACCCTAATGCATAATGAGTTTATTTCAGCTAGTTGTACAGGAAATTATATTTTAGAAGTGAGAAAGTCTGCCAACAGCCAGAAGTAGCACAAAATTTAACTGAGATGCGTGCCCCTCATTCTCTATGCAGGATAAACCTTGTTTATAAGCTTGATTTACACTGATGAGTTGGGCCAGACGGAATCTGACGGAAAGTTTTTTGCTATTTCTGCAGAGAACTTTGGTAAAAATCTGCAGATTTCTGTGGAATTATTTTGGGAGTATCATAACTAAAACCTTAATGAGAAATAAAGAATAATCTCTTTTTAATTTTTTATTTAATGTTTAAAGTGCAAATCCAATTAGATTCTCTTTATTTGGTAGACAAAGCAAGTCTCTCATAAAGTATAATATCTCTTCTAAAAGACAGAAAATATTACTGTACAAACTGCATTGTACATAAATCAGATTAACCTTTTCATATTAGTTAATAATATTACTGTAATTAATAGCATTTTAGCAGATCACCTTCTGCACCTATAATAATCATTATTCATCATTATTAATAAAGTAGGATATATATATATATATATAACATATAAGTTAAGTTATATAATATACATTAATATTCTAGTCATCTCTGGCATAATTTTGACCCATAAAACATATTTTTGTCTATTGAAACATTTTGCATAACGTAAACAATGAAGTCAAAACATTACTAACTTGCTGAACTTTTTGTATTTAATTTATATGTTGTATAAATTTTAATTAAGTGTATATAGAGCTGAATGAACGCCACTGCCATCACGCCCAGCTCACAAAACTGATCAAATGAGGCACATTCAATATTTTCTTGCTTGAAAGGGGGTGTTGAGCTCTGCTTGCTTTTGTTTAAGAGACTGGTCGAACCAGTTTCAACAGTATCGGGCTGTTTCACTGAATCAAATCAGGAAGTTAAAGTCAGATAGTGGTCTGAAAGACTGTGTAACCTAGCTTTACAGCGAGGAAGGATTATTTATCGTATCATCAGACAAACATCAGGATGTGTGGGGAGGATGGTGCTTCCAAAAAGAGCGGTAACGTCACTTAATGATGGTATCTCCTCATGTGCATGTGTTTTCTTGTTTTCAGCATGTCGATAAGCTCTTTGCAAATCTCATTGAGTAACTTAACACTAAAGACGTGCTAGTATGTTTGTTTGAGTAGTTATTTCAAATAGTTTTATTCTTTTACTTTCAGTAGGGCTGCACAATTTTTTAGCATCAGCATCGCAGTGTGTGAATTTGCAATAGTCACAATGTAAAGTTGGGATTATAATTATCCAGGATCCACAGTTCAGAACACGTGATTTGGGCAGTCATTACAAAGTTTAACTAATCTAATCGTTTTTAGGCCTGTCATGAAAAACACTTTTTGATGTGTGATTTATTGTCACAGAAATTGTTGTGATAAGCAATGTTATTGAAATCATGTCATGCACTGATAAATATTTATAATAAAAGAGCATAGTAATGTAAATAGCTATAAACACTTTCAAGGGAGAATGATTTTCATTATTAAGGTCATTTAGATTCTGTAATTTAGATGTTTAAAAAGTATAACAACTTTTTTTTTAACCAGGTAAGTCAATTAGGAACCTGGACCTTTTGGACCTGGCCAAGAGGCAACATAAAAATAAGATACAAAGCTGCAGAGGCACAATACAAAGACAATTTCACAGATGCAGATAATAACTTGTAAAACCAAGGAAAAAGTAAAAACAAGCATGGTGAGCTTGTACTATTAACTGGATCGAATTTTTGAAGAAAGATAGTGGAATGAAAGTGATGAGCTTTAAGGTCTGGTGCAGATCAGCAGCAGAAAACTGAAATGAGTAGCGACCAAATGAAGTGCAAACTACTACAGATTTTGACATGTTTTCTGAATGTTAAGAAGTGACTGTAAATATGGTGGAGTTTTCCCATTAAGAGTTTTGTTAATGAACTGAAACCAATGAATTTGTCGACGTGATTGAAGAGAAGGCCAATTCACTTTAGAATACAGTGATGAGTCTTAAATGGCGCAACCGTAACAAAACAAATGGCTGCATGGTATATAACATCCAGTGTGTGAAGGAGAGGTTTTGAAGCTTATCTGTAAATGAAGTCCACATAATCCAAAAATTGGTAATACTGTTATTTGACCAAATGCTGCTTTGAAGAAAAAGAAGATTTACAGGCTTTAACCTTTTTGAGCAATTCATTTATGTGCGTTTCAAATGACAATTTACCATCTAACCAGATACCTAGCTTTTTGTAGCAGTCAACATAATCAGTCTCGGTACCATCCAATGAGGAAATCTTCGGAGGAAACTCAACATGTGGTAAATTTTAATTAAAAACCATACATTTTATTTCATTAGTATTTAAAACTAAATGAAGATTGGTATAAGTATGTTGGATGTTTAAAACAACTGGTTTGCAGTGAAGAAAGTGCTGTAGTCAAAGAAGAACTAGATTATTAGGTCATGTCCAATTATTGCATAATAAAATTTTGTGAAAGACTGTTATATAGATGTGTTAAGGCAAGCAAATTTAAAGCATTTGACCCTAGAATTTATAATGTTTGCCATTTATTTATAAAAAATTTTTATAACCATACAGTGTTATTTTGTGAATTTGATAATTTAATTCCTGTTCCTCAATACTGTTAGATTCAACCGAACATTATAAAGCATTGTTTAATTAATTTTTAATCTCCTTTGTACATTAAATAGTTTATTTTATTTTATATAATTTTACGTTAGGCCTCTAATGATATGAATAATTCTAAAAATTTAGGGCTTTGCAATTTTGAAAACAATTTACATTGTGATATTTGTTTTCTCTCTGCCGTATATATTACGATATGCTTTCACCAGACGACTTGAATAGCTCTATTTTCAAAGTCATCACTTGCAATGATTTTGTAGGGGAGTGAAATATAAATATGTAATTTATTTTATGTAATTTATTCATAAACTTTAGTCATAAATGAGCAAATATTAAAGTGAAATAAACTGTGCTTTATGGTTTTCTGGAGCGAGCAACAGTATTCAGGTACAGAATAATTAAATGTAAAATAGCTCTGTATAGTCTTCACCATGCAGACTCAAACATATACAGGAAAACTAAATATCAGCTTGTTTAGGAGATCTCATTGAGACCTTTTTAGTTTTGTGTGTCTCCTGAAGCTGCTCTAAAGGCACAACGGTTCACTTTTATGCCATTAGCCATTATTTGCATTCATTCAGCGCAACGACAGAAGTGTGTTTAAACTGCATTAGGGTCATAGAGCTTTGTCTGCACTATACTCTGGCCTGTATGGGAACTAAAGCACAGTCTTTACATGTCTGTCTCAGAAAAGGGTGTGGATGTTTACAGTCAGATGCCACAGCAGAATTTCCCATGTATCTTCCCATTATGGGGGAATTGCCTAAATGTCAGCAATCCTCAGAAGAAAGAAGAAAGAAATCATTGTAAAGACATGCCATAGCGAACTAATTTAGGAGCTCAAGACAACATTATTAACCCATCTGTGAATGAAGAAAAGTGACATTTAATAGAAAGAGTTTTAGATATTGAACTAATTTCCAATAACTCATTTATTTTTGTCCTTGCCATAATGACAGTACAAAATATTTGACTAGTTATTTTGAAAGTAATACAGTATAGAGCCAGTCTTACTGTCTTTCCATAAACAACAGAGACATGAATGCATTATTATACGCATTACCTGTTTTAATTGATCAGACTTAAATATTGATATGGCTTGAGAATTGTTAGATTTGGCTGGGTGTCAGAGGTTTTGTAGATTTAATTCTTGTTTATTCACTTATTCAGATTTTATTGCTTAAAGTTACACTGTAAAAACACACTCTGGCCATAGTCAGCTCATGCTCATGCCATTAGGCAGGCCCTACCAAGCCTGAGGAGCAAGTCAGTGTGGTTTGAGATAGTTTTTATCCTTTTATAATAAGACTTTTGAATAAAACCATATTTTAAATACTAAAGATATTTAATATGTAATATAAATGTACATTTTAATATATTTGACCTTAAATTTCAGCGAACTATTGGCTAATAATTGCATTACTTTCACAGTAAGGTATGCAAATTTATGGTAAATTAATGTGAGGTTTTTATAATAACAATAATTCTGTAAACATTTCTAAATATCAATAAATAGCCTGTACTAGCATAAAAGTTAATGTGTATTAATTTCTATGTTGAATAAAATATTAGTAGTGCTTGAATTCCTTTAACTATCGTGCAATAGATATTGCCTTTTTACAGTAATTTGCTGTAGTCATGATGCCTGCCTAAATTTCACAATAAAATTCTGAATACATAAAAATTTAACAGTTAAATCTTGTAAAGTGACACTAATGTAACTTACTGTGGAAAAATAACGTGTTGTATAATTCTGGGAAGTAGTTAAACTAGCACAAATTGTCACTATTAAAACAAACTGTGCAATAGTAGATATATATATATATATATATATATATATATATATATATATATATATATATATATATATATATATATATATATATATATATATATATATATATATATATATATATATATATATATTCCTTTCTGTGATTAAATTTTTATTTTTATTTTTTTTAAATTGTGTTATGTTTTATATATATATATATATATATATATATATATATATATATATATATATATATATATATATATATATATATATATATATATATATATATATATATATATATATATATATATAAATTATTTTTATATATATATATAACTATATTTTAATATATTTATGAAATTAGAAAAGCTTATTATGTTAGGATTTTGTAGTGTTTGATGTTTTTTATATGTTCTTGTTGAGTCCGATATAACGTAATTTCGTTCTGCCTTACAATTTATTGTGTATTTCATTCATTCATTTTCTTTTCAGCTTAGTCCCTTTATTAATCAGGGAGTGCCACAGGGGAATGAACTGCCAACTTATCCAGCATACGTTTTACTCAGCGGATGCCCTTCCAGCTGCAACCCATTACTGGGAATATTATGCGTCTATTGTGTATTATCTATTTATTAATGCCAAAAAAAAAAGACATTAAAAAAGTCTTGCTGCCTTAAAACCACCAATAAATGTGGCTAAAATATGAAGTTAAACTTTGTATAACTTAAAATATTGAGACTTGATTAACTTATTAAAATATATTAAACACCATAAAAAATATTTGTCGTCTTGGCTTTTTGTCATTTAAATGTTTTACAGCAGGGGTGTCAAACTCAATTCCTGGAGGGCCGAAGCCCTGCACAGTTTAGTTCCAACCCTGCTCCAACACACTTACCTGTAGGTTTCAAACAAGCCTGAAGGACTCAATTAGTTTGATCAGGTGTGTTTAATTAGGGTTGGAACTAAACTGTGCAGAGCTGCGGCCCTTTTGGAACTGAGTTTGACACCTGTGTTTTACAGTGTACACATCGGTCAGTCTTGATTATTAGACACAGTTAAAATGTATTAAAATTTGTTAAATGACATGCAGCCACAGCTTGCTCATTCTAAATGTATCTATTTAGTCCCCTTAGATGTACACCCTTGAACTAAAAGCCATTTTATTTCTAGTCAGAGGTCCATGACCATTACTGAAGATGCTGCTGACAACTGTCAACTCTGTAATAAGTTTGGTTTAGTCATGATTTGCAGTGCCTGTTTGCACTTAATGGCGAGTTCAGACGGCATGATTTTCAAAGTAGTCGTGTCACAGATGTCTTCACATTGCTTGACTATCTGGGGTAGAGTTTTGTCAGTGCTGTGTTTACACTGTAGGATGGATCGGCGACAGGGGGTTTCACGCTGCATGACCTTAAAATGGGAAGAATCGACGACAATTGTCCAAACTACATCTCACAAACAAACACATGCGAGAAGTGACATGGAAACAATGCAAGGTCACGCAGTATATCTTTCATTAGTAACTCCATAATGGAAAAAAAGGCTTTAGTGGGGTAAAAAAAATGTACTTATTTTGCTCATCTGGCTATTGAAGAGAGTTTGCAATTTCTCCTCAACTTTTTTTACTTTTCGACGCTTACTTTTTTTCAGGAGTAGCATATGCGCTCCGAAGTTGAAAATTTAGGAGCACATTATAGAATTTTAGCAGCGGATTGAAAATATAAAAAATAAATTGTTTTTTGTCCTAATAAGTGCACACAAGGAGATCTTTAGAAGCAAAGCAGTTTTATTCATTTGAAAACAATAAGTACAATAGGTTTTATTTCACTAAATAACAGCTTGAATAGTATTTAATAATTATTTATAATTTAAGCGACGCAGTGGTGCACATTTGCCTCACAGCAAGAAGGTCACTGGTTTGAGCCTTGGCTGGGTTTGTAGGCATTTCTGTGTGGAGTTTGCATGTTCTCTCGGTGTTGGCGTGGGTTTCCTCCGGGTGCCCCGGTTGCCCCCACAGTCCAAACACATGCTCTATAGGTGAATTGATGAACTAAATTGGCTGTAGTGTATGGGTGTTTCCCAGTGGTGGGTTGTTGCTGGAAGAGCGTCCGCTGCGTAAAACATGTGCTGGATAAGTTGGCGGTTCATTCCGCTGTGGCGACCCCTGAATGATAAAGGGACTGAGCCAAAAAGAAAATGAATGAATGAATTTAAGCTGAATTTATGCGTCGTTGCATTTTACATTTTTTAAACGCCGGCGTTTGACACAGAAGTATAAATCAGCCTTTAAACGCTGCTGCTCCGTCAGAACAGCAGCTCTACTGTACAGTACATCCAGCGTGTCTCTGTGGGTCTGCATGCAGAAGGCTGATTTATACTTCTGCGTCAAACACCGGCATATGCTACGGCGCTGACGCATAGGCCTTCGCCGTGGCCGTCGCCGTCACTGACGTGCACCTCTCAAAAAATGTAACTACACATCGCAACGACGCATAGCGTAAGCTCTGTGATTGGTCGGCTTGGTAGCGCTGACGAGTCTGGGCTCGCAAATGGCGCGAGCGATTGTTTACAAGTGTGGAGTCCCGTGAAGGAGCTCCGGAAGGAAAGTTTTGTTATGTGTTTACCTCATAGTTAAAGTTGTTGCACGTCCGCCGGTTCCTGCCTCAAAATTAGCGAGTTTGAGCCACTTGTACATCCCGGAAATGTTCAGGAAAAGCAAAAAAGCAGAGAAGAAACTCTACACAGGAACATTTACACCTCACTGCCAACTAGCGTTTCGGAAGTCTTAATGCAGACCTACAGAGACAGCGAGCAGAAGTATAAATGCACAACCACGCGCGTTGCATGCGCTGTGGGTTACGCCGGTCACCTGACGCAGAAGTATAAATCAGGCTAGAGCATGTGCGTCTGTGGCAGTGTTCAGTTTCTTGCGAATACAGAACCGGGCCGCTCAGGTAAAGTCTGTGTGGAAAGGGCTGGTGTTGAATTGGGTCTCACACGATGTGCCACGATGTGTTCTATGAGGCCCGCACGTTGTGCGGCTCTGCCGCCATTCGGTACCATGCGTTGCATAGCAACGTATACAAAACATTGTAAAGACTTCTGACAAGAAGTAAATAAAGGAGCTGTTGTTGATCGCGTCAGCATGTGCTACAATCACAATAGGTTGCCAACGTAATACACCATAAGTTAGTGTAAAGACCATGTTATTTTACCGTGACCGAGTGAATTAAGTCATCAATCGAGTTCATTAAAAACAAAATCGCACATGTGCGACTAAATAAATTTTCCAGTTCGCACACGTCTATTTTTAGTTGCAAATGTGAGCGAAACGGTCGCACTGCCGAGGCCTGGAGCACATTTCACACGGCATGATTTGAATCGCTGGCAGCTCCAGATATTTATCATGCCAAATATCTCAGGGGTGTCAGCGACTCCTCTGCAATTCTCTCAGATCGTGTCTTTGGTTCACATTGTGCGATTGTTACTTGCGTGGACGAGCACCAAGGGCCTGTGATTTCAGGCATTTGTCGGCAAGTCAAAATCAGGCTAAAATCATGCAGTTTAACCTCGGCATAACCAGAATATCAATAAAAATGAAACAAGGATAGGGGCCACACGGTGGCTCAATGGTTAACACTATCACTTCACAGCAAGAAGGCTGCTTGTCTGAGTCCCGGCAGGGTCAGTGGGCAGTTTTGTGTGGAGTTTGCATGTTCTCCAAGTGTTGGTGTGGGTTCTGGTTCCCCCCAGTCTAAAGACATGCACTATAGGTGAATTAAATAAACTAAATTGGCCGTAGTGTATGAGTGTGTTTGTGAAGAGTGTGTGTGGGTGTGTTTCCCTGTACTGGGTGGCAGCTAGAAGGGCATTGGCTGTGTAAAACATATGCTGTATAAGTTGGTGGTTCATTCCGCTATGGCCACTCCTGATGAATAAAGTGACAAAGCCGAAGGAAAATTAATTAATGAAACAAAGGTCAAACTTGAGTACCCTTGACGAGTCGTGCAATGCCTTGTTGTCCAAGCTGGCCTTGACCCCAGGACACACCAAGCTCACCCAAAGAACTTGCACCAACAAAAGCAACTGTGTTGTTTCATCTCATTGGCCATGTTTGGTCCAAATTAAATACAAATTAACACACAGTTTTTATTCTGATTTGTTGGTGAAATATTCACTTGTAAAATGGTCTTCGCTGATGTAAAAGTATCATTTCTGTTTACAAGATGTTTAACTGACATCTTTTCCACTGTTTGAGAGATAATGGCTACTTGAATTTCCATTTTGTTGGTTGGCAGAAACTTTACTGTCAGACAACATCACAGACTAAAAAAACTGTAGGTTTCAGAATCATTGTCAGTGTTGATTTAAAATTGATGTAAACCACCCACCCCAGAAAAAACACATAGGTTTAGTAAACGGATCTTACAGTCAACATCTTTGGCCTTTAAAAACAATTTCACCCAAAACTCAAACTTGCTGTTCTAGTCAACTTTTCAGTAGCAAATATTTTAATCCTCCTTAATTAGAGTCTGTTTTTTATGTAAATCATATTTATGCATGTTTTTTTATTATTCAGTGTGACAAAACAGAGCAGATTTCCTTTTCCAGTCATAACACATAAGATGTTTTCTCGCAGTAAAAGGAAAGACCTACCAGTTTTTTCCATAAGAGCACTATGCGGTTGGCGAATAAAAGCATTTGCACATCTGTTCTTACTTGGTTCATTGCAGTTTACATAATAGAAGTACAGTGGCCACAGTAAAAAAAGCACAGTATTTGGCAGAAAATGTCAAAATATTAGATCCAAAAATATCAATTTTCTGCCATAAAAATTACCAACTTTGCTTTTTTTTTTTTTTTTTAGTCTGCCTATATTTTCATTAAAGGAACTTGAAACCAGTTTCAAAGTGGTTTGAATAATTAGAGAAAGACCAGTTTTGTTCATGTTTTGAAAATCATATCTCTTTCATATAAGTGAATATGTTATATGTTTGGTAAGTACTTTCATAAAATATACCAAATAAAAAAAAGTTTCCTTTGGATTGACTCTTACACATGTGTTAAGTGCGACGTAACGATCAAAATCATTCTGCTCAGTCATTAGTAGAACTGAATAAGGTTAACAAGACAGCTTGGTTACTTTGTTTAGCAGAACGTTTACACCATGTGACTTATTTATTTTAGGAGCATTCCCCATGGCCTAGACAAGCAGCAACAAATGTACAGTAATTAAAAGCAGTGATTCATGGGAAAGCTCTCTCTTACTCATCCATTTTGAGATTTGCTGGGAGGTTTCATTGTAGGGATGTACATGACGAAATATTTCTGAAAACGTCATGTGAGTGTGAGGTTTTGTCATTTCTTGCACAGGTCTTAATTATTTTACCATGGACATGTGAGTGGTGTTCAGCCATGCAGGTCAGCAAAAATGCTAGGATGTGCTGACGAGTCATGATAACCACATTCCTATGTGTTGCTAGGGTGGTTTGAATGGTTGTTAGGTGGTTTTAGGCAAGGCAAGTTTATTTATTTAGCATATTTCATACACAGTGGCAATTATTTTCGTGGTTGTAGCTCCCCCTGTCATCCCAATCACATCTGAGTGATTGTGATTGACAGCTGATATTAAACAATTCATTCGCGTTTAGTTCTAGAGCAGTGGGCCAATAAGAAGAGCGTGAAGGCGGGGCAAGCCTTACGAACTTGGCTTTGTTTACTGCAGCAAGTTGACATGACAACTGTTTAAAACCATTCCTGAGCACTGAGTTTTGCCTTTCAAGTGCAGAGATGCATCCTGCGTGAATTTCTCCCGAATCCGCGCATGTGGTGAACATTTTTGCAGTAAAAACTGGTTGTACACAGCAATTTCATGCACTCGCACAATGCTGCCAAATATATTTTGAGCTGGCATAGATTAATCTTCGGGCGCATATGCGACAAAAATGATAGCAATTTCGAGCCCTGTATTATGGATCAGCTGTTATGGTGCCTAAAACCCAGAATTAGTGCAAACTGAACGTAAATTTAACAGGCTAGCCAGCTAATCCAGCCCCATGGTACAGGCCCCAGGCATGTGCTGTAACTTATGTAGTGAAGTATATAAGTCATCCATACATTATTTAAGCAAATATATTGTGCTTGATTTGTAGAAACTCAAGACTGAGGTTTAGATTTATGCCCTAAATGGAGCACACACTTGACGGATGTGTGTATAAGTTACATCTTTTGAAACACTGCGCATTTCAGACTTTGTGTCAAGTTAAATTGAACTTTGGGTATCAAAACTTGTATGCCTTAAAATAATGTAAATGAGGACACTTTGTGAAATATGTTGAAAGATAACATGACGTGACTATGGGTCCACCATTTTTTCGCTGACACAATCTGGTTGCACTCCTTACCAGAGTTCTACCTGCACTGTTGTAAATGCAGGCTGTAGCACTTACTATAATTACAGAATAATGCTACGACGCCACACTGTAAGGCCTTTGGTTGTAGTTTTCAGTCTAGGTGCAGCAAAAGAAGGTCTTCAACGTCTACACGCAACACAGTTCATCACTGTCTGATTCAAAACAGAAGACCAATTAGAAGAGCTTGGAAGTGGGACAACCCGTGCAAGTTTCTATTCTGTTCTGTGCCCTCTGCCCTCATTTTAAAAGTGAAGATGTTGGTCTGAATGAGCTCATAGTCATTGGTTTTCTGCGGTGACATTTTTGCAAGCACACTTCTTTTGTGATATAAAACGGTGCTTCCCAAAGTGGGGGTCGTGAGACAAAAAGGGGGGTCGCTTGGTGATTTTAAAAAAATCCTATATGTTATTAAACTAATAGAATGGCCGTGTTTTATCCATAACATACAGATAAAAAATGTATTAAATAGTTGGATTAAAAAACAGCATGCAAAAAAAAAGCCATCAGCCTTTCAATTATTGGTCTATTGGATTGTGACCCCTGGGTTTATTACACTAGATTAACGACATCGCAATAGTGTTAGTTGCAGCAGAGGGATTTTATGGCTCAATGTTAAACTTTAGCAGCTTTACGGTACTCACAAACATTAAAAATAAAGGCCATGATTGAACAAAGGCTCCAAGTGGCGGTCTCCAATTTTTAACCAAGAATAGTCTTGTGCTGTAAACCTTGTGTCCACCATTCTCAATAACTGAAGTTGATATTAAATGAAACGGATGAATAGTTACTATAAATAAAGTATATGGTTGTTAGTCGGTTGCAATTTTTGTCAGTAAGCTTGTTTATATAGCTTCAGTTGGTGTGTGTGCACCGTTGTGTGCAATGTTTGTATGTTTATAACCACCTCTGAGGATAGTAGGGGCCGCGAGTATCTTGCATTGTTACTTTGGGGGTCGTGAGTTGAAAAGTTTGGGAACCTCTGATCTTAAAGATCCCTGGAGTTTTGATTGGTTTTTCCCTCGTTTTCACAGGAGAGCCGAGGAAATTCGACCCCAGCTTCAAAGGGCCCATCCAAAACAGGTAAGAGAAATTCCATGCAAATGTCAACCTTGCTTTGAAAGAAAGTTAAGCTTTCACCAAAATAGTGAAACCCTTGCTAAGTTTTTTTGTGTAGGTTTGTATTTTAAAGTACTCTAAAAATACTCAAATGTCAATATAAATGTTTTTAAACAATTATATTAGATTTATCAAAGTCAAACTAGTACCACAGCATATACTTTAACTATATATGCTGTAGATTAACATCCTGTAGATCAGAGGTGCCCAAATGTTTTCGTATGTAGGGCCAAAAACCAAATATCATTAAGAGCCGTGGGCCGATGGTAAATAAACCGAATTATACTGTGTATCCTTAAAGTTGCCATGGATAATTTCTTAACATTTTCTCATAATATTTCAAAATTATACAATTTAAAATTATTTTGTTCTATTTAACTAATTCAGTGTAACTTTTTAAATGATAACTTCTTGCAATAAAAACATAAACAATCACATTTATAACACCGTGCTGAGAAAAAAATCTGCCTTTGCTTACATTTGTCTCTTCATTGGGTTGACTGTATGTACATTTGAACTAAATCTGAACTATTTAATTGACACATTTAATTTCAGTAAGCTTTAACCATCTCTAAACCATCCCCAACATTCTCCCTCTTTCAGATGGGATGGAGAGCCAAATCAAAGGTTTCCATGTGTCAACTTTGGCCCGCAGGCCCTAGTTTGGGCATCTCTGTTGTAGATGAACTGTTTTAATGCCTTTTTATAACTGACTGTTTGTTTCTGCACCACAGAGGATGTACAGACATTGTTTGCTGCATCATTTTCATCATAGCCATCGTGGGCTACCTAGCTGTGGGAATACTGGGTAAGTCAGCCTGCAGTTGTGCTAGAGACTGGCTGTTATGTAATGATTCTTTTTAGTTTTATATGTACTGTAGTGTTTTTATGTGTGCATTTTAATACAGCTAATGCAGGTATCCTTTTTGCGATAAGACTTTTCAAAATATTTGCTCTAGGGCTGTGCAATATTATATGGACAAAATACAGTCTATCATTTCCTATTATGCTCCATCGTTTCTAATGTGGTGTCACAAAATATGTTGTTTATGGTAATCCTTTTTCATAATTAATATGAGCACAATATTGCTCGCCATTACAGTGATGAAGACAGAAAGATGAATAACAGCATCGTAAGAAAGTTTTAATCTTGAAAGAATTGTTCACATTTTGCATTTTATTTCGCAATATTTGGACCTTTTATGCTGGATCTGTAATCATTAGCTTTTGAGAAGTGTTTTGTGTTTTATTAATGTTTGTTTTATATCCCTACATTTTTAATCAAAATTTGTTAAAAGTGAGATATGAATGAGTACATTTCTATGCATGTGCTTAAAATATAACAAATTAATATTCCTTTACATGCGGTCTATATATACAGTGTGCATGGAAAATATTCAGACCCCCTTAAATGTTTCACTCTTTATAATGCAGCCATTTGCTAAAATCATTTAAGTTCATGTTTTTCCTCATTAATGTACACAATTTTATCACACCTGGATTTGGGGATCTACTGCCATTACTCCTTGCAGATCATCTCCAGTTCTGTCAGGTTGGATGGTAAACGTTGGTGGACAGTCATGTTTAGGTTTTTTCAGAGATTCTCAATTGGGATTAAGTCAGGGCTCTGGCTCGGCCATTCAAGAATACTCATGGAGTTGTTGTGAAGCCACTCCTTCGTAGGGTTATTGTATTGGTAGAAGATGAACCTTTAGCCCAGTCTGAGGTCCTGAACACTCTGGAGAACGTTTTTGTCCAGGATATCCCTGTACTTGGCTGCATTCATCTTTCCCTCTATTGCAACCAGTCGTCCTGTCCCTACAGCTGAAAAACACTCCCACAGCATGATGCTGTCACGACCATGCTTGACTGTTCAGACTGTATTGGAAAGGTAATGAGCAGTGCCTGGTTTTCTCCACACATGCCACTTAGAATTAAGGCTAAAAAGTTCTGTCTTGGTCTTATCAGACCAGAGAGTCTTATTTCGTACCATCTTGGAGTCCTTCCACTAATGATGATCTCTCCCTCATTAGCATAGGCGGCCCTGATAAATATAGGGCATAGAGCACAATCTCGTTTGAAGTCACCAAACTATAATGGCCCAATTTAGATCAAAGCCTAAACGGGCAGTTTCAAAGAGTTATAAAACATCATTTATGGGGTGTTTTGAGCTGAAACTTCACATAAACACTCTAGGGACATCAGAAACTTGTTTTACATCTTGTAAAAAGGGGCATAATAGGTCCCCTTTTAAATCAATGTTTTGATCAGATGAATTTTAATAGTTTGGTCTGTTTTCTTTTGCAATCCCATTGTTGCAACTAAATCCAAATATTACGGTTATGTTATTGTTTCTACTCATTTATTCTGGTTCAACTCATCATTTTAAGCATTGATTTATATAAACAATAATAATAACAATAAACGTAAAATTATACTTTGCCCTCCTGCAAAGATGAAATCTTATTTAAGCATGTTCTAATGTTTTTCCAATGCATACTGTAGTCTTTAGGAGGGACAGTAAATTTGACATTGTTCTCTGGTGTTATCAATTTATTTGACATTTTCTGAAAGTCATGTTAAAAAAAAAAAAAAAAAACTATTGTTAAGGTTTAGTTTTTGTTATTTGAGCAAATTGGAAAGCAAATGTATTTGTGGTACTCTCCCATTCCCTGCACTCCAAGTTTGCCCAACTATGATCACTTAATCTGCTGAGAAACCCAGAAACGTTAAAAAGGGTCTATATTGTTTTTAAAGTTGGCCTTATTGCGTCCTACATGTGTGTGTTTAATGATCATCGTTTCTGTCTTCGTTTCACAGCCTGGACTCACGGTGACCCGAGGAAGGTGATTTACCCCACAGACAGCATGGGACAGTTCTGTGGCCAGGGGAAACTGGAGTGAGTTACACCGAGATTAAGATTATTACAACACTTGCTGCTCCACATTAGCCTCATCAGACTTTTCAATTCTGAGTCATGAATGTGTACAGTAGTTAACGTTTGAGGTTGATCAAATAAAAGTTTATCGAAATTGTCCAAGGAGATGAGAATGGGTGTTGTTCAAAAGTTTAAGGACAACTTTGATGAAAGGTTGTGATCCCCTTTAAATGTTCATCACTGTAGTTATTTTTAACTGGTTATTTTTTTTAGTAATTTCTGTCATCTAAAAAAATTGTAAACCAAACAGTAAATAAAAAGAGGTGAAGTCTGTAGTAGTAATTATGAGTTACAAATTAGTGAGATTTTCAGTGCAGTCTTTTTTTTTTTTTTTTTTTGTACAATGAATGTTTATTAAGAAACGTATATGGCTGCATGTTATTGTATATTTAGTGTAGGTTTTACCTTGAATAAAGGCAATGCTGCTGAAATGGCATTACAGTATACATAAATGATTTGAACTTTTTGGTGATTTTCTTATTTGCAAATGATAAACACATGAATATCAAATACAGAGCATTAGCATAAAAGGAGAACAATGCCAATTAAAGAAATGCAATAAATAAATAACCATTTAAACTCAGTAAATAAACCAAACTAAAACATACAACAAAAAAGGGTGGTTGGTTGCCAATATCATAGCCTTAATTATTATTTTGTCTCGTTGCATGTTTGCTCCCATGGTGGGCCACATACGTTTTTCCAGTTTATCAAAATAAATTTCAGTCCTTCCATGTAACCCATCGGAAGGTTTTTCACAAGCTGCCACTCAGCCTGACTCTAAGATCCACTTAAACATCGGAGGTCTACTGGAAGATTTCCAGTTTTTGACAATCATCATCTGCCTAGCATCAATCAGAACTGTATAAAACATAAATAAATAAAAGCAATTTTGCTTTACCATTTACTGAGTTATTTACTGTGTATGAATCACTTTAGAATAGCAAATTTCAGATGAGAAAAGGTCACTGATATTGCAGAAAATACTGTAATTCAACTGCTAATACACGCACTTATTGTATCAGCCGATCCATCTGTGTTTGATTGCTGAGTGAGTTTTGCTATTAGCCTGAGTGAATTGAGATTTTGTTTGTGTGTAACAGGAAGCAGCCGTTCTTGTTCTACTTTAACATGATGAAGTGCGCCAGTCCCATGGTCCTCCTAGAGTTCCAGTGTCCCACCCCTCAGGTTTGTGTTCTTCATTTCAGTCTCTGCCTACTATTTTTAGTACTTGTGCTGTCATTGCAGAATTGTATACAGTGGTTAAAGGAATGGCATTTATTATTATTTTTTATTATTATTATTTTTATTATTATTTACTTTTTTTAAACTAAGTATTGGTTATATTATAGATCAGCAAAAAAAAAAAAATAATAATAATAAAATAAATAGTGTTGGTGTATTAATATTACTATATTAATAAACAGAATTGTTTCTCCTTTTAAACAATTTCAATAAATATAAGTATTTTGGTTGTTAATATAGTACGAAAAATATTTTTATTGTAATATAAAAGATGATGATGATGATGATGATTATTATTTTATTTTTATTATGATTAACTAATTTAATTGTTTCATTTTGTTTATGTATATATGTGTGCGTGCGTGCGTGTGTGTACATACATAATATGTGAGAAGGTATGTGTGTGTGTCTGTGGTGCTTTATTGACTTGGTAGGTGCAGAGAATAGTGTCAAACAGCCATGTGTGCATGGCTTATCCTGTCGCGAAATGCGGCTAAAGATCCTACACGACGGAAATAGTTTGATTACAGAGTTTACATGACTGTACAGCACTTCAATAATGTGAATAAAATAGGAATATTTCACGTCTTAATTCAATTCGTGTTTACTCCGATTATGACTTTGAGCGTATCTAAAGTGCTATTCTATCGCTTGGGTAATGTTTGTGGATGCTGTTGTAGCAGCCTTTTCTTTTGGATGGGGCAACACATTTGAACTCTGGTGAAAAGAGCAGTTTTGTCACTGACGCCCAAGCAAATGAGTGACATGCAGCACTGAGACAGCCCGGGTTGCTATATGTTTGCAAAGCACTTGATTTGAGGTTTAAATCCAATCCTGCCTCCAATCTTCAGTGCTGAATTTACCCTCATGCTTCATCACTACATTCATCATTAGCCTGAGATCTCGTCACACCACTTGTATATGTAAATAGATTTGTGTGTGTCTCACTCAAAAAGGATGTGCGAATGTTGAGAACTGAGTTCGGATTGCATGTTTTTTTTTTATCCTTCCGCTTTTTCTGTTACAGTCAAGTTTGACAAACCAGTGCATGCGTTTTATTCTGTGTTCAGGTGTGTGTACAGACGTGTCCTAATCGTACTATGACTCTGATAACTGCCATCTCAAAACCACAAGACTGGGAGTATTACAAATCTTACTGCAAAGAAGACCCAGGCCATAAGGTATGGATATTTTTTTACTTATTTGCAAGTGTCAAATTTTTTTGCAGCTGACTAATCAATATCATCTTCTTTTAAAGGCTGCTGCGCAAATTTTGAAAGAGAAGCTCTGTCCAGCATATCTGGTTTCCAGCAATCCATGTAAGACCGGTCTTCATATTACTACACTTTTAGTATTTGTCTGATAAATAATGTTATTTCTCTGTCTTAGTTTTACAGCGGTGTTTTCCCTCTATGGGCAAAAAGGGTGAAGTCATTACTGTGGGTGATCAGGAGAAATTTAGTGATGGAGTGAATGAATTGGATGCTAAAGACCTGATGGCTGGAATGAAGTAAGCACCTTTTATACTGTTCAAGTATACATATGCAATATAATAACGCATCAGTGTGAGAACGCTGCAGTGCAGGCGGGCTGTTTATTAAAAATCTTTTGTTTTAACCATTTGAGGAACGCCTCGATAGTCATGGAGGGTCGTCAGGTTGCAATGAAGATCTTTGAGGATTACACAAAGTCTTGGTACTGGATCTTAATGTAAGTGAAATTATTTAATGGATAAAATATTGTTTTTTTTAGTCATTACTTTTGACATGCAGTCAATTATCATTAATATCGTTACAGTTTTAGATCTTGTATTAAAACTTGAAAATTTCTTTATTTTAGCTTTATTTTTTTGTAATGTTTGTTTAATGACCATTACTATAGTTTTAGTCCAGTTAATATCAGTTTTGGTTTGTAATTTTAGTCTCCAGCTATATATACTATATAGTATACTATGCTTTTTTTGTTTAGTTATTCATTTATTTTTCTTTATATACTTCTTTATTTTTATTCGTTTACATTTTTATTTTAATTAATTAATTTGTTATTTATTTTTATTATTTAATTGATCTATTTGACATTTTATTGATTTTATTAATTTTAGTTAACTTAGTTATTGTTATTTACTTATTGTTTAATTTATCTATTTTACTTTTTTATTAATTTATCATTTTAAAATATTTTTTTATTTCTTTATTATTACATTTTTTTATTTATTGTTTATTTTTATTTAATTAATCTATTATACATTTTTATCTTATTTTATATTATTTTTCATTATTATTTAAAATGAATTTATTTTTAAATAATTTTTTAGATAGTTATTTTTTTACTTGGTTTATTTTATTTTTACATTTTATTTTAATTTATTTATTTATTGGTATTTATTTTTTTATATATATTTTTTACATTTTCTATTGATTTGTTTATTTATTATTTTATTTATCAAATTAAATACTTTTTATTTATTTTTAAATTTATTAATTTTTTACAATTTATTGTTATTTAATTTGACTGTTTTACATGTTTATTAATTTATTTACGTTAAATAAAAATAACAATATATTAATTAATTAATGTGTCTACTCTACATTTTTGTTATTGATTTTTTTTTTACTTTGTTTATTTTTTCTTAGTTAATTTATTGTTATTTATTTATTTATTTATTTGTTTACTTATTTTAAATGTTATTTTTATAATTAATTTTTTTTAAATAATTATTTTTTGTACTTAGTTTATTTTATTTTTAGATTTTATTTTTATTTATTTATTTATTGGTATTTATTTATATTTAAGTTTTACATTTTCTATTGATTTGTTTTATTTTTTATTTATTAAAAAATACTTTAAATGAATTAATGTTTTGTCACAATAATTTATCGTTATTTATTTATTTTGACTGTTTTACATGTTTTTAAATGTATTTACTTTAATTTATATATTGTTATTTTTATTAAATGTGTCTACATTTTTGTTATTGATTTTTTTTTTACTTTGTTTATTTTTTCTTAGTTAATTTATTGTTATTTATTTAATTTATTTAATTTATTTATTTTACGTTATCCATTTTATTTATTTATTTATTTATTTATTTATTTATTTATTTATTTATTTATTCAGGAATTCCAAAACATATAAAAAGTCATAGATTAGATTTTCATAGACATTTTCATAACATTTTCTAAAATTGGACCATCTCTATGGAGCAATAGTTTTTTGCATTCCAGATTAATTACAATGATGTAATTTTGTAGGGATGTTGGTATAGATATCAGAGTATGTATTTAGACACTGAAATTTGTGTCCTTCATTTTAAAAAGAGTTAAGTAGGCAGTATTGACACAGTTGTGGACATATCCTTCCTGCTGTGACTGAGTGTTAATCTGTTTCTTTATACAGTTGTCTGTTGATTGCGGTTGTGTTGAGTTTGATCTTCATTGTTCTTCTACGATTTCTGGCTGGAGTCATGGTCTGGGTCATGATCCTCATGGTCGTAGCTGTCATAGCCTATGGTATAATTTCTTTACCGCTGAAAACACTCATATGTTAAAGGGAGAGTTCATCGAAAAAGGAAAATTAACTAGTCTTTTACCCTGCTGTTGATTTTTAAATGCTGTAAGCCTTTTTTCAAACCAAAAAATGTGATTTAAAAATGTCTAACACGGTTTCATCCAGATTACGGCTGTAAATAATGAGCAGCAACAAGCTTTCATAAAAAGGATGCAAAAGTTTGATGGTTTTGGGACAACTTTCATACAAGGATTTGAAGTACTTCAAATGATGAATACATGGGACATCACATGTGAACATTCTGGGAGCTTGTGAGCTCGCAATCCTCTGCCGTTTGTCATTGCTATGGCCACAGTCAGCTGTTCCTACACACGTGTGGCCGTCAGGTTTCAAAATAGTTTAGCTTTTGCCGCTTTATGGATTAATACTGAATGTGTGCCACTGCTTTTACTTATGGTTAAGAATAGATGAATAATGCATTCCTGCACTGGGCTCACACATACACTCTGCACTACGACTACTACTTCATAATTGTTATTTGTAAGCTGCGGTGGACATTTCTCTCTGTCTTATGCTGAACGCAGTCGACCTATCACAACAGACTGGGTCATCAGACTAATCAGCGCAGTTTAGCCCTTACGCTAAGGAGGGATTTGGGAACAAATGAATCATAGAACGAATCATACGGGAGTCGTTGGGTTAATGTGGTAAAAATAAATGCATATTATAAAACAACGGAAGTGTTTTTTGACCTTACATGCACATCAGCCTGTCGTTGGAGACCCCTAAATCCAAAATATGACCTTTTTAAATGCATAAGGTGTAAATTTAACTTAAAAAAGCCATCACTAGGAGTTGCATGCATCGATCACAGCATGTTGCTCTTTTATACACCTCTAGGTCACATGATCTCACAACAAAAGAAAAATAAACATCAAAAATTTTAACTGATTGATTTGACACAGACATGCACAACAATACATTGACCTTTATAAAGGAAATACGTTTTAAGGACAAAACCTGGACAGATCGATCTTAAAACACTCCAAAAAGGAAGGAAAAAAAGCATTTTAAAAATGAAGTATTGGGAATATGATATGAGAACAAACTCCAGATAGAGTATGAACTTTTTTTTTTTTTTTGGATGAACTGTCCCTTTAATACTATAATAATACTATAAAAATGTCAGAAAGGAAGCGTCAGTCATTTGACTGTTTCTCACACAGGTATCGCTCACTGCAGTATAAAGTATGTTAGTCTGAAAGACACTCCTGGCTCCAACATCACCCTGCAGCAGCTCGGCTTCCAGCCTGATTTCGCCGTCTACCTGCACATCAGACAGACCTGGCTGGCCTTCAGTGAGTATCCTGAACTAAAAGCTGTACGATTAATAGATTCAAAAGCAGATGAGTCTTATTTCTAAAGGTTCAAAATGTTGTGAATTGAAGAGGAGATAGACCTGCTGCATTTTTCGGGTGTCTTCACAGCAGAATGCATTAATGAGAACATCAATTCATCTTTATTTCTTTAGTGATTTTACAATGTATATTGTGCCAAAGCAGCCTAACACAGAAGTTCTAGAAAACTGAAACTGTGTCAGTCCGGTTTTCAGAGTTGATGTTCAGTTCAGTGTGGTTAAAATTTCACTACTGAAAGTCCAAACACTGAAGGGCAAATCCATTGATCCGCAGCTCCACAAGTCCCAAAACAAAGCAACCATGTGGCGAGGAACAAACACCACCAATTGATGAAAGTTAAGGAAAAATACCTTTAAAGAAACCAGGCTCAGTTGGACACGATCATTTCTCCTCTGGCCAAACTTCTTATGCAGAGCCTGTAGTCTAGGCACCGGAGAATGCAGGACATTCATCGTGAAGAACTCGCCATTGCTTTGTCATTCATTGGAAAATCTGAACTACTGCAGCCTGGCACTCAATTAAATACACAATTTAGGCACAGTGCTTATTAGTGGAAACAAAAACAGCCATGAAAAGTTTAGTAGAAAAATCTTGTTCCCGGTACTTGCCTGAAAGTGTTCACCCAGCCATTTGTTAGACAAAACACAAAGCCGTGCCTCAAACTTACACGTTGCATTACTTTGGAGTGAAACTCATGATACTGTATTTCACATATAGGCAGTCAGATTTCTTTATATATTTTAATACATTTGTACTACTACAATTTGCATATATTTATTACAAGAGAGATTAGTCGTCTTGAAGCATTTTGCTTCTTTAACTAATGTATTTAATTCTGTTACAGACATTCAAACACAGAATGACATTAAAACATTCATATATAAACACTGATGTTTATTAATATCAGTCACTTCAAATCATGGTTGTAGCAATTAGACATTTACACCAATATGTGGCAACTGGCAGCCATAATAAATATGTTCGACACTGAATAAGTTGTTCAAGCGACTCCTTCAAGAATGGCGATTCATCCAGTAATGAATAGAATAAAGGGTTTGAGTCTATTAATAGTCACAGATTTAAAACTAAATTCATTTAAATTATCTTATTATATTTATAAATATATATATTTTTGTTTAGTAATACTGTCACAATTCATGCCATTACCTACTGGCCTATTACCTGCCTATTATTAAGATATTAACTGTTTATTAGTAGTTTAAGGTTGTATCTTATTCGGCTTCTCAAAACCAAAACTCAACTTCTACCTTACTAACTGTTAATAAGCAGCCAATTAGTAGTTTATTAAGCTAGTAGGGATAGTTAATGGTTTGTTAATTGCATGAAATGTGACTTGATTTTATTTGATTTATTTATTTCGAACAGAAAAATCATACACAAAACAATTTAAATAAAGCAGGATGAAGCAGGACAAGCTTATTATTTTCCTCACCCCATTACCACATACATCATTTGCCTATTACTTAAACTTACTTCTTCTTTTACTTCTCTTCATTTTACATGAGACATGTGAGCTTTACATGAGAGATTTTATATATTTGGCATCT
This sequence comes from Danio rerio, assembly GCF_052040795.2. NCBI lineage: Eukaryota > Metazoa > Chordata > Actinopteri > Cypriniformes > Danionidae > Danio > Danio rerio. The sequence goes on from NC_141023.1 coordinate 13,257,112, forward strand.
TTGACATATATGTTTGATTCCATTTGTACATTTAATGTTTATAACAGACATTCAACATACAAAAAATGCGTAGTATTGTGAACAGCTATTAATTGAAATTTCATCCTACCTTTCTCATTTTATCCTTTTTCAATCACCTCCGTTCATCATTATATTCCTTTAATAATATATATTCATACAACTATTTGAATTGATTATTATCCTGACACTGTTTGAGAATTTGTTCTAGACGGTTCTATAATTTCACACCACATACAGACATACTCAAGTTTTTTAAAGTTGTCCTTGTTTTTAACCTCTGAAAATTTGGTTCTTGTCTCAGATTGTATCCCCTTTGTGTTTCTCTTAAGGTGTTTTTTTAATTTTTCACTTTTGCCAATTGGTAAAAAAATTTTCCTTGCCGCTGTCGCCACTGGCTTGCATGGTTCGGGACCTGTAGAGCTGCGCATTGATGGATTTGCTCTTCAGTGTTTGGACTCTCAGTAGTGATTATTAAAACACTGAACTGTGCTAAACTGAACTGATTCTATTTCAATTTACTATGATCTTCTATGTGAAGCTGTTTTGACACAATCTTCATTGTAAAAGCACTAAACAAATAAAGGTGAATTGAATTGAAATCTTTAAAAAAAATTGGTATGCATTTCGGAAGTATTTTATTCCTAGCTTTAAACATAAATTTTGCTGTTTTAAATTTAACCAAATCATTGAACTTGAGTGTCTTCAATTTAAAAAAAACAAAGGATTTGAGTGCTCCAAATACCCCTTTCAAATTTCTATCAATCTAATTACTTTTTTCTGCACTGTACATAAGGATCGTAAGTTAGATTTATATGTGTTCCCCCAATTTTCAGCACAATAACTCGTACAGTATATGGCAACATAAGTGTGTTTTATTATTCAATTTAATTCAATTCACCTTTATTTGCATAGCGCTTTTACAATGTAGATTCACAGCTTCACATTGAATATCATAATAAATTAAAACAGTGTCAGTTCAGTTTCGTTTAGTTTAGCTCAGTTCAGTGTGGCTAGTATTCAATACCGAGAGTCCAAACACTTGAGGGCTCTATTTTGACGGTCCATGCGCAGAGCGCAAAACGCAGTGCGCAAACGCTTTCAGGGCGTGTCAAAACGCATTTTTGCTAATTTACGGACGGGAAAATGTGCTTTGCGCCAAGGCCTATGGGCTAAAAGGGTTGAGTTTATTTTCTTAATGAGTTATAGGTTTGTTTTGAGTATAAACCAATTAGAGTCTCATCTCTCATTCCCTTTAAGAGCCAGCTGCGTCACGCCAAGAGCGCATTCGATATTTACAGGGCGCAAAGTAAGTCTAAGTGGAAAAAAATGAGCATTTCACAAGCAAACAGTTAACAGTTGACAGTTTTTTAACAGAAAATAAATGAACGAATAGTCCGAATAAATGAACAATAATGACAAAGTGTGGTCAAAATACTGAGTTATTTCCAAATACATCTGCCATGCCCCATATGGCCTAAAACCTGACAGATGGGCAAATCTAAGCTTGTTTTTAATAAAACAAATATAAGTATGGATATAATAAATAATACTGCTAATAATAATAACATTATACAAAAGCAAATTGTTATGAATGAACTGAAAAAGCCTCCCGAGATGAAGACGACATAAAAGCAGAAATTTTTCATATTTATGTTGGCTAGAAAACATAATATTTTGTAATATTTTAATCCTTTATATTTATATCCTATATATATTTTTATTATATCCTATATATATATATATATATATATATATATATATATATATATATATATATATATATATATATATCCTTAATATTTAAATCTTTTCATATGTAAAGATATTTGCCTATTGCTCTCTTGTGCGTATTAAGCAGTGTGTAAGGAGTCTAGACCGGGTTAGTTTTGGTCTAATGAAAAATCTATTATAGTTTCTTAAAATAGCAACGCGCCAGCGGTCCGCTTCAGAACGCCTTCCTTTTTAGACCAGAATGCCTATGGGCGCACAAATGAGCGCTAATGCATTTGCTATTTAAACAGCGTAGCGCAACGCCTCAAAACCACTCTTGCGCCAAGCTGAAACTACCAAAAAACTATTGCGCCGCGTCTTGCGCCACACTGCGCCGGGTGTATGATAGGGCCCTGAGGAGTAAATCAATCAATGCGCAGCTCTACGGGGCTCGAAATATGCAAGCCAGTGGCGACAGCAGCGAGGAAAAAACCTTTACCGTAATATACATACATTGATTTATTGTCCACAATAAATTTTGCTTTACATTCTATTGCTACAGTTTTTACTCATTTTGATTTCACATTATTTAATTTTTTGATCCAATGCAACACCAAAAAACGTAATTGCATATACTGTACTTTTTTTATATATCTTGATTTGAAATAAACAATAGTGTTACCATTTTTTTCAGAGCGCATATTGTCAGAACCTCTTATAAATGAGAGTAGTAATTGTGATATTTTGTTTAAGTAAGGTATGTAAGGTAAATAGGTAGGTAAGTAAGTAAGTAAGTAAGTAAGTAAAAGTGTATTTGTATAGCGCATTTATTTTCTATGGCCATACACCCAAAGTGCTTCAAAATCATGAGAGGGGGTCTTTCCACACCACCACCAGTGTGCAGCATCCACTTGGATGATGCGACAGCAACCACAGGACAATGGCGCCAGTGCGCTCACTACACACACCAGCTATAGGTGGAGTGGAGAGATGGTGATACAGCCAATTTGACCTATTCTAATTTGTCTATATAATATAGCCATTACAAAAAACATCAATCTACTATAGGTTTGCTTGTAGATTCAGCATTTTCTAAATATAAAAGTTCAGAAGTCACTTGTTTTTCTTTCTTTCTTTCTTTCTTCCTTCAGTAATCATCCTGGCTATTTTGGAGCTCATCATCATCCTCCTGCTCATCTTCCTCAGGAACAGAATCCGCGTCGCTGTTGAGCTCATGAAGGAAGCCAGCAGGTCAGTTACATTACATATTAGGCATGCACATGACAAAAACACAATGGTGGTTTTGGATGAAATATAAACCGTTGACCACTTTAGCTTGAGTGTGCATCATGGTAAAAGTTCAAATAGGTCACATCAATGCATCAACCACACGTGTACCGCTAAGAAGTGAAGTCTATTAAGATTAAAGTGAATGTCCAGTCAAATAATGCATTGACAAACCGTTTCTATATTTCTGTACTTCCTGCTGCATACAACAGTGCTACCATGTAATCATTGCAATGCTGGTAAAATAACACCTCTAGACTCTCACATTTATTAAAATGTGTTAATGAGTTAATGAGTTAAATTTAAGCTCTCAATTACTTTTTATATAATAAAAAAATACATTATTATTATTATTATTATTATTATTACAAAGCAGTTTCGTTTTGGTTTTTAGCCAAGTCCATACAGAGCTTTTGGTTTTGGGACAGAATTTTTATTTTGTGCATTCCTATTACCTTTGAATCCGTAATAAGAACCTGATGCTTAATGTCAAGGTACGTGCTTTATTTTGGATCTTGGGTTTGTGTTGGTCTTGTTGACCCTCTGTTTGTTTGTCTTCCTCTTTCAGGGCCATTGGTTATGTAATGTCATCGCTGGTTTTTCCTATTTTCACCTTCTTCCTCCTGGCCATTGTCATCGCATTCTGGGGCGTTAATGCAGTGTATCCTTAACTCAAGCTGAAACTGAAACCGTTGTAGCGCTTAAAGACAGACGCTCACGTTTTTATACTCTGTTTATCACTCTGTTGAAATCTAAATCAAAAGAGTGGCAATGTGGGGAACACTAAACTAATAAAAGTCCATTACATGCCTTTAGTAACCTAAATTTTAACCAATTTTAAAATTTAAATCATTTTGAAAATACAATAACACAATGAAATAGTAACTTGCATGAACTAATTGAACCCTTATGTATTTACTAACATAAACAAACAATACACTACATTTTTTATTATTATTATTATTATTATTATTATTATTATTATTATTATTATTATTATTATTATTATTATTATTATTATTATTATTATTATTATTATTATTAATAATAATAATAATAATAATAATACATTTTCTTTACAACATCTACAATAACAAATCAAAAACAAAGAGAAGTACAAGCTTGCATAAAATCCCAGCAAGAAGCCAGAAGTCACATTGCAATGATAAAGCAATAAAGAACAATAAATAAGCAACATGTTACAAATTGCATACAAGTGACGGTGATGATCACAAAGTAAATGCTTTGCTAAAAAGATGTGAAGATGAAATTGCATTTAACATTGGAATCGTTCAACATTATCAGCAGTTCAGCTCTAATAGATGTACAGTATGCTGCAAACTAATATCCCAAGCAGTTGTTTGTATATTATAAATTCTTATGTAAGATGTTTCTCATGATCACACTGGTTCTAGCCCTTAATCCCCTGGCCAGTTTCCTTTCTACATCTAGTGAACCGGTTTATAAGGTTTTCAATGAAACTGAATGTGTCCATTCAAGAGAAACCTGCAACCCAGAGGTGCGTGTGTGTGTGTGTGTGTGTGTGTGTTTGGAAAATAATTATTATTATGCACAAATTTATTTTCAAAATGTCCAGTAATAGACGTCTAAAAGATGTTACAGTGGGGCAGCAGCACGGTGGCTCAGTGGTTAGCACTGTCGCGTCACTGCAAGACGGTTGCTGGTTTAAATCCCGGCTGGGCCAGTTGGCATTTTTGTGTGGAGTTTCCAGGGCTAGGAAAAATGTGCTATTAGTAGGGTTCCCATGGGCCATGGGATTTTAAACGTTTTATTACTGGCACTGACAAATCAGGGAGTTTTATTTATTTGTCATACTCTATCAGACACTTTTGTTAGTTGCTTTTGAATTTTGGATAACATTTATCAAAATGTAATTTCTCCATGTCATGACAAGTTATTTTATAACATTGATTTACTCTTTTGCTTGTTATATTTCTCCCTTTTTCAGTAGTTGCCAAGCTGTACCTGTTAACTAACTTGTGTCTTAACTACACGCCATGCAACATATGCTAAAATGATCTTGTCCATGTTAAAAGTAGATTTTGTTTGAACAATCCACGATGCACAACATTTTGGATTTAGAAACTGTTTCTATTTGTGCTGTCGTGGCTGAACAACAGAATAAACTACTATAACAATGATCACCTCAGAGGCTGATTATGTTCTTTATAGGGTAAATGCAGAGCTCGAGTTTCTTCCCGTACTGATATACTTCCGGTGAATGGTTAATGTGACTTTTTTTCAATTTTATAGTTCCTTTTACAGCATCGATGTTGTAATGTAATTAAAATATAATCAGTTAAATAGACTTCAGCATTCATTTAGTTGTTCAGCCGTAAACCGAGATGAAAAGCCGTTAATTCGCACTTGCCCGTCAGGATCAGCAGGCTAACACAGAAACACCATTGGAAATACTGGAGTAAAATAAATTTAAATACTTTAAAGACATGGTGGTGCAAAATGTTATTTAAATTCAGTGCGTCTTGTACATTCCGAGACCCACTTTATATCGTATATCAATTAAGCAGAAAATATTGTTGTTTTTTTTTTGATTGTTGGAAAACAGACCTTAAACTCGCAGATTTTGTAACTGCGCCAAGTGTTTGATCTAGGTTACTGACAAATTAAAAGTCCTTCTGCATGCTTCTGCATATTCCCTATTCAGTGCTAAATGCTACCAATGTGAGATTAAGTACCATTTTACTTGACCTTTATTGCCATACTGAAAGAGGAAACAGTTTACCTCAAATATTGAAAATAAAATAGCCAGTAAAAATCCTGTATAGTTTAAGAATTAATGTTAGAACTGTGACTCAGTGAAAACAAACAAATATCAGTCACTCTGCAAGTATTTTTTAGTAATGTTAAAGATGTTTAATATTTATTAATTTGATTATAAACCTTAATATTTTGTTGGAAGTGCATTTCTGAACTGCTGCTGTTTAAATGTTTATTGGTGTCTCGTCTGGTGCGGACAGAAACATTTCTTGCTGTTGGAATTTTGTTACATTGTGTGTTTTTAGGACAGAGTGTAACACAAACATGCCAGAAAAATGTCAGTTTCAAGGGCTTTGGCTACAAAATGACCCTTACAAAGTCAGGGTGTTAGTGCTCTTTTTTTTTTTATCTTTTCTTTTCAAAATTATCCATGATTTCTCTTATAATCACTCTTAAATTCAAGAAAAATTCAATTCAAGCTCAAATAAAATTAACATTATTCAAAGCACAATAATGTCTTGTTTTCCTATTTATTATAAGTCATGGAAATTTAGTGTTGTAGGCAGGAAAAGTCAGGGAAGTTGGCGTTTGAGTCGAAATTGTAATTTGATCCTCATTTCTCATTTTCTTGATCTCTGCAGAACTTCACATCCTCTTCCATGAAGTCTGACTGTCCGCACTCGCAGTGTCTGTTTGCTTTCTACGGCGGAGAGACGCCTTATCACAAATACCTGATCCTGCTTCAGTTCTACAACGTCTTCCTGTTTTTCTGGTGTGCCAACTTCGTCACAGCTCTGGGTCAGATGACTCTGGCAGGAGCGTTTGCATCGTACTACTGGGCTTTTGATAAATCCAAAGACATGCCAGCCTTTCCGTTGTGTGCCTCTCTGGGCAGATCCCTCAGGTGCGACTGCAGTTTAAAGAGATGGTTCACTCCAAAAAAAAAAAAAAAAAAAATCCAATCTGTCATTATTTGCTCATGTTCATGTTTGAGTTTCTTCTGTTGAACACAAAAGCAGATATTTTGAAGAATGCATGCAGCTGGCACCCTTTGACTTCCATACTCATTTTTCCCTTCAATGAATGTCGACCCAAGCATTCTTAATATCTTTTGTGTTCAACAGACGAAAGATACTCATAATGGTTTAAATAGCACTCCGGGGAGAGTAAATAATGAGGTAATTTAAATTTTTTTGGTGAACTATGCCTTAAGGAGAAATGCTAGAAAGTTGTCATTCTTAATAATAGTTGTTATTACTCTATTAAGTTGAATTCTGTGGAGGATTTAATTGATATATATCCTTTGTTTTGCCCATAAACAGGTATCACACAGGCTCTCTGGCCTTTGGCTCTCTCCTGCTCGCCATTGTGCAGGTTATCAGGGTCCTGCTGGAGTATATTGATCACAAACTCAAGGGTAAAAACATTTGCAGTCGGTTACTTGCTCAACACATTTAGAGATGCAACAAATATAGATTTTGGTTGTACAATTATAGTCTAAGGTGTTTATACTCTCTATATAGTCTCTATAGATTATTAAGCATTTATACATTTCAAAACCCTTCTAGTTTAGAAAATCCCATGAAAACCCCTTATATTTTAAAGTGTTATTTATTGCTGTTTAGTAACCAATTAATACAGCTAATAATAATAATAATAATAATAATAATAATAATAATAATAATAATGATAATAATAATAATAATAATAATAATAAAGTCCTTATTATCCTAAACAACAGTCCTTTTCTCTTTGGACTTAAAAATAGGTGAACAAATATTTTTTGTATTTAAACATAAGTAATAATTTTACACTGAAAATAAATGACAGAACAATGAATAAATAAATAAATAAAATAACGAACTTGCATGCAGAAAAGACGTGATATGGGAACAGCCCTTAGTTAAAAGCCTCAGCCATAGTTAATGCAAGCCTGGAACTTTAAACTAGTGCACAGTTGGTGTAACTTTGTTTAGCTGCAGTAGTTTTGTTCTGTGCAGAAACACGGTGTTGGGTTGAATTAACTGTGACGAATTAAATTGTGGTCGTTAGTTAACAGTTGCATCCCTAAACACATTTGAAAGGTTTCCTTTGAAGAATTCTGGGAGTTGTTGGATGATGAGAAGTAATGCTGCACATCTAATTCACTATAATGACTTGTGTCTGATGATATTAAAATGCAAAATACCTCAGAAACAGCTTTACAAATACACGTCAAAATGAACGTTTGGTTCATGCAAGAAAAAAAGGTTGTTTTTTGAAAATAGAAGTTGTTGTTGTTATTGTTATAAGGAGTAAGTCCATTCTTTCATTTAATTTTAGCAGGAATAAATGTTAATAATCAAAAAGCTTTGTAGGGTTCCTTGAAAACAGAATCCTAATTTGTTGCTAAATTGCAATAAACATAATAATTTTAATTAAAAAGCCAATAGTTTTTGATTGTTTAGATTTTTTTTAAGTTCAGAAAAATTCCAATTAAGAAACAATAATTTAGGAAAAAGTTAAAGTATCGGGGGAAAAATAATATTCAGATAAGCAATTAATCAATAATTTCAATATGTTATTAATTAAATATGCACATAAAATGACAGTCAAAGCATTTAATTAAATAGAGTTTTGCATAATAACAAAAAATAAGTCTGACGTTATAAGCATCAGTGTTCTAAGCTGGTTAATTGGGGAATACACTGGTTAACATTACATTTTTAGTTTAATTAGAGACGCAGCAGTAGATCCCATATGATGCAGAATATGAATCTATTAATTTATCCAATGCTCTCACAACTCTTCTCCTTTCTCTTGTTCCCACAGGAGCAGAGAATAAGTTTGCCAAGTTCTTGCTGTGCTGTTTGAAATGCTGCTTCTGGTGTCTGGAGAAGTTCATCAAGTTCATCAACAGAAACGCCTACATTATGGTGCGTGTTCGTTTACTGCAACTTACTGTAGAGTAGAAACCCCTTGCACTGACTAAGCAGAGCTCTTTTGGTGGTGTTTAATATCAGTGGGAAATATTGATGCACCATCATACTGCGACATTTATTCATTCATTTTCCTTCGGCTCAGTCTCTTATTTATCAGGGGTCGCCACCGCGGAATGAACCCCCAATTATTCCAGCATATGTTTTAGACAGTGGATGGCCTACCAGCCGCAACCCAGTACTGGCAAACATCCATACACATTCACACACGTACTCGTATAGCACGGCCAATTTATAGTAGTTTATTCAATTCATCTATAGCGCATGTCTCTGAACTGTGGGAGCACCCGGAGGAAACACACGCCAGCACGGGAAGAACATGCAAACTCCACACAGAGATGCCAACTGACCCAGCTGAGATTCAAACCAGCAAACTTCTTGCAGTGAGGCAACACTGCTAACCACTGAGCCCCCACTGTGACATTACAGCAATATTATGTTACTACACAAACACCCATATCGATATTTGTACAGTATTGTTTTTATTGTACTATTTGGTTGAATATTAAAATCAGTGTCTTTACAGTCCACTAGATGATGGTGTTGAATTTAAGTTTTTTTTTCTGGTAAGCAGGGTCAACCTTAAGCATGCAACAAGTTAGTAAAATAAATATGGCTGCATCACAAAAAAGTGCATACAACATTTATAACCGGTTTGATTAGTCATTTTATCAGCTTGACAGCCCTATTTTTGCACTGCAGCAGTTCAATAGGAAAATAAATCAACTGAGAAATGTTTCTGTTTGGTTAAAACTGATGTTGCCAAAGATTTCATTTGGGGACATAATTTGAAGTTGGGGGCGATGCAGTGGCGCATTAGGTAGTGCTGTCGCCTCACAGCAAGAAGGTTGCTGGGTCGCTGGTTTGAACCTCGGCTCAGTTGGCCTTTTGGAGTTTGCATGTTCTCCCTGCGTTCGCGTGGGTTTCCTCCGGGTGCTCCGATTTCCCCCACAGTCCAAAGACATGCGGCACAGGTGAATTGGGTAGGCTAAATTGTCCGTAGTGTACGAGTGTGTGTGGATGTTTCCCAGATGGGTTGTGGCTGGAAGGGCTGGAATAAGCGGTTCATTTCACTGTGGCGACCCCGGATTAATAAAGGGACTAAGCCGACAAGAAAAATGAATGAATGAATTTGAAGTTGGACAAAGGTAATAAATTGCAATATTTTGTAGAAAATTGTGATATATTTAAAAGGGCAATTATATTGTTTCATGACAATATCATACTGTGGTGATGCTGGTGATTCCCACCTCTATTTAATATTCTGCCCTCCAAAGCACATTAACTTCACATTTGGTCAAAACTTTGTCATATTTCAGCACTGCAAAAATGCTTTTCTTAAATATTTTTGATCTTGTTTTCAGTCCAGATATCTACAAAGTCTTAAATCAAGAAGTATTTTCTAGACCAGCCAAAAATATTGTCTTTTTTCAGAAATTTAATGTAAAAATTAAGTACATTTTTTAAATAAAAAATTACAAAATAATCTGCCAATGGGGTGAGCAAAATAAACATACTGTTATGATGAACATAGACAAGCAATTTAGCGGCTGCAGATCGTTGGTACACGCTCATCTTCACCTGGACTACAATTCTGTCACTTAACGAACTAAAACTCCCGTCATGCACTTTGTACACACACCTGTTCTGGATTTCCACTGATTACAAACACAAACAGTATAACAAGACTCAGCAGAGATGTGTGTGCGCGGTCTTTATAGTTTATGTAAAGGATGAATGATGAGCTTCAGCTGTGTTTGTTTGTCATCAGCGGAAAACCGGAACAGGTGTGTGTATTAAGTGCATAATGGGTTTTGCAGTTTAAGTGACAGAATTGTAAGATAATTTTGCTTGCCCCATTGGTAGATTATTTTGCATGTTTTAAGGAAAAACTCAATTTTGGTATATAATTTCTGAAAACAAGACTATTTTTTTGCTCGTCTAGTAAATGCTTCTTGATTTTAAGAATTTTTAGATATTTTGACTAGGAACAAGACAATTTCAAGTAAGAAAACAATTTTTTGCAGTGAGAAACTAAACCACTGATCACTTCAACACATTTGACTGACTGGCATACAAAAAAATATGTTTTATAAAAGCAGATAGTTCTGATCTTGATTTCTAATTGGATGATCCACATTCAAAGCATTGTAAATTACTCTACAAACGTACATCTGAGAGTGTTGCTCAGCAAACATTCCTGATATCAGTACTGAATAACGAAACTTGTATTTGCTTGGTTTTGTTTTGTAAAACCTTTTTTTTAAGCATTTACAAAGATTGAATTTATAACATCTAAGGGGAATTTAGGCATGATGAGATGCACTTCTCTTAGTTTTAGTGTTTGTGTGGTTACTGTACTTGGCATGTCAGTATAGTTTAATACACTTCAAATTTGTTAAATACAAATATTATTGCTTTATGGATTATAAAGATTGAACAAGCAGCACTTTCCAAGCTCAGGTCTGCAGGTCACAACAAAATAAAAACCTGATGATTTTAAAGGAATCTCCGCTATTAATATTTACTGTATGTGGCTTAATATATTGTTAATGATCTTGTATACTTGCATTTGTAATTGAAATCAGCTTCAGCTGTGTGTGTCTGTTATCAGCGGCAAACCGGAACGGGTGTGTATGCGAAATGCATATTGGGATTTCTAGTTTAAGTGACAGAATTGTAGTCCAGGTGAAGGGTGCGAGTTTACCAACGATCTGCAGCCGCTAGATCGTTGAATGTCACAATGTCTATGTAATAGAAAACATCTGAAAGAGGTTTTTTTTTATATATACATTGGTTATACATACATTTATTTTTGGCCTTTAGGTGCATAGTGTCATCAAAAGATTGTACTTTGTGAGCTCCTGGCGCTGCATGTTTCTACTTTTACATTGACCAAACTCACAATAAACAATACTGATGCAAATTGTGCATATTTTGGTTTAAATTGTGCATATTTTGGTTAAGGGCCGCAAGAGAAGAGATGTAACACTTCACTGTTTTCCTAGCATTAAGAATGAGAAGAGATGCCTGTGTAGGAATGGCTGTACTATTGATCCATCATGATCTTGTTTACCTCGGTCGCACACATTAACAGACTACTGTACTGCTGCGTAAGACATTTCTACATCCCTGCAGAAAACTGTACACTGCAGTGGCCTCACCAATCATCAGTTTTAACCTTCTGTAATGATGTTTGCATTTTTAGCATGGGCAGTGTCTGCATGTTTACATCCTGTTCCAAGCACAGATTTAGCTTCCTTTTGGGAGAAATCAGTGGTAATGCATTTGGTTTAAGCATATGCTTAAATCCATCGCCACCTTAAAACTCTTTCAGTAACTGTGCTCTACTGAAAGTCTGACAGTTTGATAAGTGGAAAAATTGGTGAAAACAAAGGACAGTCTTTAGGTTGGTTTAATCTGTCCACAAATGTCTCTTTTCTAAACTTTCTTAAACTGTTCAAATATTATTCAGTTATTATATTATTCAAACACACATGCTTGTACAGTTCTTTGCTATATTGTTTTAAAAAATGCAGTAATCAGCTAATATTAATCGACTGTTACATTACAATATATTTATTGTAGATATGTTATAATAATGATGATTTATAGATGACTTTCATTAGTGTTGTTGTTGTTACACTCAATTGGGCAAAACTGTTTGCAGTTATTTATTACTTTATTTTAACTTCGTATTATTTGTTATAACTTATTCATTTTTTTTTATCTGTTCACTTAATGGTTATCTTAAGATGTTTGTCTCCAAATGTTGCTATCCCAAACAAGTTTAGTTTGAATTTTGAATGTATCTTTTTTTTTTCTGCCACAGGTTGCTATATATGGCAAAAACTTCTGCCGCTCTGCGCGTGATGCGTTCTTCCTCTTGATGAGAAATGTAGTCAGGTGAGTGACTTGACTTCAGACTAAAAATCAATGCAAGTTTCAGGTTTTAGATTGGCCTTTCATGATATTTATTTTTTGTGGTATGATTCATAGCACCAAGATTTATTGCAATAAACAATATTATTATTTTAACACCATAAAAGCATTATAAAGCGAGTAGACTCTTCCAAAGAACATCATATTTTATTCTTAAGAATATTTAATGTAATTATAGTCATTTTTAACAGTTTAATAATTAGGCATTGAGA